>NC_087201.1:106921684-106946684 GCF_015104395.2 Macrobrachium nipponense
ATGTGTCTATAGCTGTGTATATTCGTGTAGAAGTGTTGTTTGTAATATGTGCTTGTGTATGTGTTTATATTTATAAATATCTTTGTTAACTGGAAAGTTGTTTTTATACATGAATTCTGTGCTATATTATAGTAATACAAATAACTTTAACAGGATGAACTGTGTTAGGATTTGAATAAACGGTTTGCACATATGAGCGAGCAAGCTTGTCAAATGCAAACAGATTGGAGTAATTGCTCGTGCAAGCCAGGAAACACGAATACGAGTCATGAAATTATTGTATATTTTTTTGGTGAATATGTTACTTTATCATTATTATATTTGATAACTACGACTTGACATGCATGGATGAAAATGAAGTTAAAATCACTTACTGCTGGCCGGATAATGGAATTATTTCATGATTTTTTCCGTTTTGAAGAATTTAATAACTTTGTATTCCATTACGCTGCACTCGCAAAACCGGATGGAAAATACACCAAAAGCAGCCGTGGCTCACAAAGAACGGATGGGAAATATTCCAAAATATACCGAAATCAGTCACGGTATTTTGACCGTGTTAGCCGTATATGCTTTTAAACTTTGATACGTAAAACTGTCGAATGAAAAATAGCCGTTGATTCAAAGGGGGCAAAGGAGAGGCTTCGCGGGGAGTGGAGGGGTGAAGAGGACCCCCCAAAAAGGAGGAAAAATTAAACTAGAAAATTGAATAAATTTCACTTGGCGTGGATAACGTGATTGGTGGAACGAATCGTATATACACAGTAGAAGGAGGATGAAAGCGCCCGGCCCCAAAAATGGAAGTAATAAAGGGGTTTGTCAGTGATTCTTCAAACACAATTTGGGATCAATTGCTTGTTATTTTTAGAGCTGAAATCTGCATCCCCTTTTGAGAGTTCTGTCCATCCTCTTTTTTTTTCTTTTCCTCTTTCCTTTTCTCGTCTCGTCTCTTCCATGTTTGTTAATGGATGAATGGCGTGCGAGTGTCACGATGTCTCTCTCTCTTCTCTCTCTCTCTCTCTCTCTCTTCTCTCTCTCTCTCTCGTCAATGACGCTGGGAAAAAATTAAGTCAACAGGGTAAATTCGAGCATTTATCCCAAGGAAACGTTTTTAATTTCCTTTCCGTCTCTGAGGATTGTACGCCTTATCTCTATTTCTGTCTCTGCAGTGGAAGCCTGATGTTTGGCGTTTGCTGTTGGATTTGTGTAATGTGTGGTCATTCGATTTTTTCGTGTCTTTATATGTTAGTCTTTATATGTTATCAAGGCTTAAAGGACAGAAACATGTCCAGTTGTTCGTTAGTCACTCAGTATCTAAACATAAAGTATTTATCTCGTAAGAACTGTCTTTTGGTTTTCTAGATATGGAACTTCTAGTGATTGTAGAAAGGAAAGAGCTCACGAACATGCATCAAGACAGGTTGAATTTTGATGTCATTAAATGTGAAAATCTTTGTCACACTACACTGAATTTCCCCAACCTTATTATGTTCGTGAACGCTTTCATCGGAAAATATAATGTGTAGTTATATTCCTTTTACAATACATTTAAAATCATGGATATCAAGTCACGTCACTTCCACTTGTAATGAAAAAACAGCGCTCATACTGGAATTATGATAAAAGTTGAGTGTCTCAGGTGTGTACCCGAAACAAACACACAAACAAAAGGAAACGCCACACGAAGCCTTCCCGCACAAACAAACCCGAAGCTGCAGAGGAAACATTAGGAATTGTAGGTCGGGCTCTGGTCGCAAGGCAGCAACTTGAATTAAAAGTAACACTAGACTGACGGAGTGGATTTCCATAGGTGGTCGAGAGTCAGTCTTATTCATCTTCTTCCACTTCTAAGCTTCTTTCTGGAGAGCCACGTTAAGTGGTTTACGATGTGTCTCACCGGATTTCTGCTACTTACTTTTTTTATCAGAGGTATGATGGCATAGAATCAGTTGCCAAATGGATAAGCGGTATGAGACCTTCAGCCCAGAGACGAGAGATGGAGAGAAGATAAATAAATGTGAGTTATATTCATTCACAATATCTTTTTTATCATTATTTTGACCAGTTGATATTTTTAAGACCTAGACTGCAAGATGTTGAAAACCTTCGTAGGATCGGATCTTTTACTCCTTGATGGGTTTGTAGGGCAGGGAGGTACCTGAAGGAATTCAAGGTAAAGGGAGGAGGGGGGAAGGAGTCCCTGTCTCCACGCCGTCTCTCGTTTTTTTCTCTCTCCTTTATTTTCGTTCCGCAAGGTGACGCCAGCTTTTGTTGTGTGTCAACCCGGGGGTAACGTAGCCTTTAGTGTGAAGGTTCTTGTTTGCTGTAGTAACCTCCCTATCCCCCTCCCCCTCCCTTGTAGAGCTCCCCTCATTTATTCAATCTCCTTTTCTAACCCCCTGTCCTAATACCAGAACTGAACAACCCCCCCCCCCCCCCCCCCCCCCCCCCCCCCCCCCCCCTCCTCCACCCCAGACGGACACTCCGCACCTCCCTTCCCAGACCAGTGGCTGTTTCGCTAGGGTTCCGCTGACTTGGTTTTTCCTTCCCCAGAATTGTATATAATAACATCCCCTGGTAATCTCTACCGTGAAAGTCATTTACTTTTTCGCCTTTTTTTTTCTTGGTGTTGTTATTTACAGTTTAAAGGTACGTCGTTTGATCGCTTTAATTCTTTGAATATTGTGTGTTTTCTCTTCGTCTTTTTTCCCCCGGATGGGAATATTTTTGTTTTGCCTTTTTCCAGCGATCCATGGCTTCGCATGATTTTCATTTCACGGTCTTCAGGACTTATTTCATGAATGTCAAAGTTCGCTGCTCCGCTCGGAGGCTTAAAGCGAATCTCTCTCTCTCTCTCTCTCTCTCTCTCTCTCTCTCTCTCTCAGTAATGCGTCTTTTAAGAGTTAGGAGCCTCTTTTATGTTCTCTTATTTTGCCTTTTTTCCGCCTCTCTCTCTCTCTCTCTCTTAAAATAATAGGACTTTTTTACGAGTTAGCAGCCTTTTCTAACTTTCTCTTATTATTTCCTTTCCCTATGTGCAGATAAGGTAGCTCTCTCTCTCTCTCTCTCTCTCTCTCTCTCTCTCTCTCTCTCTCTCTCTCTCTCTCACACATGCACACTTCAGTATTGTATTTGTCTCCCCTTAAAACTTACTCTTTTCTTACTTGTACTACTTACCAAGAAGATTAATTCTCTCTCTCTCTCTCTCTCTCTCTCTCTCTCTCTCTCTTACTCTCTCTCTCTCTCTCTCCAGGACATTAAATCCATCCACCCCCACCCATAATGGACAACGGATTATGATTCTGGGTACTGGCCTTAGTCGGAAGTCATCATGGAACTGATCTGCCATAATGTAGTCTGTACTCTGTACAGACAGCTATTTAAACTCTGGAGAATGTCATATACGCTCAAATGAACATATTTATATATTTGTGTGTGCATGCACTGACAGGGATGTGAATTTGTATACATCCTTGTATAGATCGGCAAATGTTTACGTGTCTTTTTTATATATTCATATACATACATGTTTATATGTATGTGTGTATGTATATATATATACACACACACACACACACACACACATATATATATATATATATATATAATATATATATATATCTATCTATATATATATATATATTATATATATTATATATATCATATATAGTATATTGAAATTACTGGTCACTTTTTACCAGATAAGAGAATGTAATCTTTACAAACTACAGAACCCTCTTAATTTATTTCTTCATATTTTGGAAACGCTTGTTACTACGAAGCATAAAACCAAATGAAGAAAAAATTAATCTTTTTAGATACCTGGACGGGATTCGATCTCAGGAATTGGGTATCCGAACGAAGTAAGAGGGTATTGTGGTTAATAAGAATTACATATATATATTTGTGATTTAACAATACAGTATATATATATATATATATATATTAGTATATATATATATTATTATATATATATATATATATTAATATATGTTGGTATATATAGATTGAAATAGAAAGACAATAGTGAAATATATATAGATATAATATATATATATATATCTTATTATATATATATTGGTAAGCTGGTAGACGGAGAAGGTGACTTGGACCGCATAACTTACAATTATGAGCGACGTGTTCTTACTACTGAGTTATATACAGATCTCGTTGCATTTCATGTCCGTATTTAGCCAGAGTGTCGTAAATTTGAAGTCAATAGTAAAATGCATATTTTTAAAATAGAAGACAAAAGTAAAATTTATATTTTTTATACGAAATTTTTGCTTATCTTCATGTACTTCACGTGGTGCTCTGTATGCATTACTTATGGTTTTATACAGGTCCCTTCGGCCCCTAGCTGCAACCTCAATCTCTGTCATTCCTTTGACTGTACTTCCATTTATATTCCTTCTTCAATCCGACTTTCCACTACCTTTAACAATCATTTAATTTTGCAACTGGGAGGTTTTCCTCCTCTTACGCCTTTCAGACCTTCTTACTGTTAATTTCCCATTCGGCGATGAATGACCTTTTTGCTCCCAGCGCTTAGCCTTTGGCCTAAATTCTGTGTAATATTCTTAAGAGTGAAAAATAAATAGATATTTTCGATTGCATGCCTTATCAACGACTACGGAATGGCTAAGGTTTCAGCTTACTTCAGTAGCCATATCTTCTGGTTTATTGATATTTCATTCTTCTTTCGTACTTATATTCTCTCTCTCTCTCTCTCTCTCTCTCTCTCTCTCTCTCTCTCTCTCTCTCATTTTGATGATGAATACAGTGGATGTGATGTAGGTTCCTTTTGTAGATTCTAAGCCCTGTGAATTAATATCCATCGGTATGCTGAAGATAACGAGGAGGAATACATTAGAATATTTTACAAATTCAGATGTCAGGTTTGCGAGTGTTCATGAAACAAGAATATTCAACTTCAGTGTCTAGGATGATTTTTGTATTAATCCGTCATCTAACTCTGTGTTAGTATTTACTTTATTTTTTAGATGTAATGAATAAAAGCCATTTTTGGATATAGAAAGTCAGAAGAGTTCATTAATATGAAATATAAAATCCTACTTGAAAATGGTAAGTTGGTAACTTAATATTTCCTTAACCAGATCCTAACTTGTGAGTCAGTCAGACACAGGTATTATACAAGACACATCCACTCAACTACAGAATCTTCTCTCTCTCTCTCTCTCTCTCTCTCTCATATGCAGTTATCTGAAGTATTTCTTATAACAAAAGATTTTGACTTGTAACTAAAGTGTTCTAATTTCTACGAGATATGGAGATGAATTATAATGGAAACTTTAATTTTTTTCAATACTTACAATGTCTGGATAATGGTATGTCAAAGACATAAGCACACAGATTTGTGTGAATATCAACTAAATATCTGAAGTTTTATGCTGAGTAGTACAGGAATTAATTCACTTAAATAAACCAGAAAAAAATATTCCTTGGTTTAAACCAAGAAACCATGGTTTCAAAAATCATGGTTTTTGGTTAAAAAAAAAACCATTGGTTTTTGCCAAACCTCGAACACCATATTCTTTGGAAGCTTGAATTTCAAGTCAATGACCCCTGTGGGCTTGTTCCATATGAACTGGATTTATCTTATTAATATAATGATAATAATTCCTGCATTACAAAATAACTAACCTTGTAATAAAAGTTAGTTAATCTCAACAGTGGGTAGACTTATATAGTGGATGGTGAGTGAACCCTGGACCCTAATCTTTGTAGTAACTGAGAAAATATTTTTTACTTGTATTGTTGTCACTCCTTGATCTCTGTTACGCCATGCAATGTGGCCTTTATACATATGCCCAATGTATTATCTGTGCTATGAGTATGTGGTTGGTGAGGCCAGTTGTCTACTGCATATTTCATAGAATGCTTCCCGGTCTACGTATATATTTGTTGTTAGACGCAATCTATTCTAACTGTATCTTGCAATATGCAGCCTAATTTTTCTTTAGTAAGGATTATGCATTTTATTTATCACAGCGCACTAAATTGTTATTCATTATGAGGAGGTATTGGAATATCTAAGGAACTAAGTGGGTTTTCGAACACTCAGTAATTTTAAGGGTGGGAAATCGTTCAGTCATCTTAGTGCAACCCATAGAAAGTTTAGATAATGGCATTCTGAGATTGAAAAGCAGACTTTTTTCAGCATGAAGAACAAAAATGATTCAAAGCTAGAACAAAGAGCGGGGGCGAGAAGTACCTGGTAGGTAGATGTGTAACCTAAACGCATGTAAGTTGTTGGGCGGATCTGCTAATGCCATTAGCCTTACTTCGTAGCGCTGGGCACTAAAATAATAAAGAAGAAGAAGAAGGAGGAGGAAAAAAAGAAAGGTCGAGACATCGGTAAAAGTGGAGCTGGTTTGGTTTGGGTTTGGTGGGTGGACGGGGGCGGGGATTTAGCAATGTCAGGTTGTTAAAAGGGCGCCGTAGTGCTACCGTGGATGGCACTTGAGAGACGCCGCGGATCCTGTTCCATCGTTTAAGGTTGGAAGGAGGAGAGTCAAAGGAAGGAATAATAATAAAAAAAGAAAGAAAGAAAGAAGCCACCGTCCACCTCTGCTGGTTTTAGAACCCCTTCCCCAAAATAAAAAGTACTACTGTATGTGTAGTTGGTTTAAGGTTTAGGTACATAGTACATAGTAAATATATGATTTCTTTTTCATCTCAGTTCTTGGGATCCTGAAAGTAGTCCTGAAAGTAGGAAATATCGATATATTTCCTAAATTTTACTTTGACTCATGGATGGCCGTTTATTATCTCTCGTCCTCAGCTAACAGAGGTGTTAATTTTGTGTTTAATATTTAATCGAGAGTAATATTATCTACATTTTCTGCTAGAGCCGCTAGCGATTTGCTAATATTATCATTGAAATGCCTTACTTTTCTATTTTATTCTTAGATTTGAATGACGTCATGTTCCGTCAGTTCTTCATTGCCCTGAGAGGTCATCGTTCATTCTCAATCCCCTTCTTACTCATTCGGGTGGGCATGGATTGTTTGCAGCTGGTTTTTAGAAATTCATTGTTAGTTGCTTCTATTGCAGTCTTTGTTATCATTTCCTTCTAAACAGAAGAGTGCTTTTTCCTGAGCTTTTCTCTAGATATATCGCTCTGCAGATTTTTTTTTTTTTATAAGGACCATTGGCTTTCTCGATGTGTGGGTTATTTCTGTTTGAATGACTGGAAGATTAGATTTTATTTCAGTGATAATAGCGATGAATATAATAATAATAATATAATAATAATAATAATAATAATAATATGATATGATAATAATATTTTTTATTATTATTATTATTATTATTTTGCGCAGTAAAATTTGATGTGTAACCCAGTGACGGTACGTTTTCATGGTATTCAGTTCTCCAATTCAGTCAATTGTTTTCATTGCGGAGGCAACGCATCTGTTGTTATTCAACTTTCTGCGCTCATTTGTATTTTTCTTTATTGAAAGCGACTTTCTTTTTATCACTTGTCATTTGTTCATAGCTTTTGTTCCCTAAAGACGCGAAAATGATGTTTTTATTAATGACATGACAGTACTCTTATTATTATTATTATTATTATTATTATTATTATTATTATTTATTATTATTATTATTATTATTATTATTATTATTATTATTATTATTATTGTTGTTGTTGTGTTGTTGTTGTTGTTGTAGTTGTTGTTGTTTCTTTCTTACATTTATAGAGATAGCATCAATACCAACACAATTTATTATTATTATTATTATTAGTCTTTCTTACATTTGTAAAATTAGCATCAGTACCGATAAATGTGTTCGGCGATGATGTTGCATTTGTAACATTATAAATGGGCTTTTGGAAAAAATTTTCTGAGACGCGAAAAAGGAAAAGAAAAACGGAGCATTTGTAATACTTTCGGGGGAATTCCAGGTTTTAAATCTCAAGCGGACGTATGGGACTGACAAATCCTTAGAAATAACAGCAATTTTTAAGACGGCTTTCCTGAGTCGAAAATGCTTTTTCTCTTTCTAAAACCTTATTTTTTTCGTAACTGAATTTTTATCGAAGACCTTTTTATTTCTATTCTGTCGTGGAAGTGTATTTTAGTTCTTTTATGTTCGTATCCGGGGAGAAGACTTTTGTTATATATATACTCTTAGACAATTTTTTACTTAATCGAAATATTATCGTAAAGTGTTTTGTATACCAACACTTTCTGGGTTGTATACAAGAATTCCGAGTTATTTTTAAAGCTGATTTTAATTGGGATATCAAGGAAAAAGGAAGGATTTTATTAGTTTTTTTAACATATCTATTTCATGTAAATTATTTTTTTTATAAGTAAGTCTTTCCATTACATGTAAATGATTTTGTCAAGTAAGTTCAAGAAAATTTGCGTCACTCGGAATTTGTCAGACTTGTGTAACTTTCACTTGTCTACCTTTTTCGTCGAAAAATATTTAGTCTTATATTATTTATTATACTTTTTTTCTTCAATAGAAGCCATAGTCGCTGTATGCAGCCACATATTTTGTGCTCAAGTTTCTCATTCGTTGTTATGAATGGCTGTGTTAAGCGTCTTCTCGTGGGCGTAATAATGATGGATTAGTAGCGCTTATCTCTAAACCTCCCCAAGGGGGCGCTCTCAGCCAACTTTTCTTTGTGGGCATGTCACATTCCGCCATTTCTCTCTCTCTCTCTCTCTCTCTCTCTCTCTCTCTCTCTCTCTCGCTACGAGGTAATCCCCAAATCCCAGAAGGCTGGAGCGATCTTCTGGTAATTTGCAGGTAATCACTGAATTCGTGTATTCAAGTAACCCTCCAATTTATATTCTCCCCCCCCCCCCCCCACCCTTTTTTCCCCAAATTATTTGGCTATTTTGTCTCTTCCTCGAATTTGCTGTTGCCGTCCTTCTCTAATAATGTTTTTAATATCTCTCTCTCTCTCTCTCTCTCCTCTCTCTCTCTCTCTCTCTCTATATATATATATATATATATATATATACTATATATATATATATATATATATATATATACATATATATATATATAGATATATATATATATATATTATTAATAAATATATGTATATATAATATAATTATATTTATTATATTTAAAATTCTTTTTGGATTCCTGTCAATTAACACTTCAAAATATATGTATTCTCATTAATTTTCATGACCCCTAGATTTTAATAATCCCCACCCCCCACCCTCAACCCGTCTCTCTCTCTCTCTCTCTCTCTCTCTCTCCTCTCTCTCTCTCTCTCTCTCCCCCAGATGGCGTAGTGCTGATTGTTTCCCAGAAAAGGAAGGCCGTGACAGACGTTTCCCGCTGTAAGGGAATGCTGTCTTGAGTGATGGTTGGTGATCGCATTCATTTAAAAAATGGTCGAGGGGTAGAGGGAAGGGCTGGGCAATAGAGGCAGTGGGGGCGGAGGGGGAGGACGGAAAGTAATAGATAATGGGATGCTGGAAAACAAGAATAAAAACTGTGAAAAATATAGAAGAACGCCATGGTCACCATTAGTGTCGTGTTTTTTTTTCTTTCTTTCTTTCTCCCCCGCGCGCTGTTATATTTTTATTGGGTTTTTCGTTCGTGATCGCTGTGGCCTATTATATTTTTATTGTGGTTTTTCGTTCGTGATCGCTGTGCCCTATATTTATTTATTCGTGCAACTATTTATTATCATACTCTAATGCATATGATAAAATTACCATATTACAGTTGTTTTCCTCTTTAACGGTGAAGATCTATTATTTTTAAGACTTGGAATTTTATAATACTATAAATTTATGTAGATTAATATATATATATATATATATATATATATATATATATATATATATATAGATATATATACATATAGATATTATATATAAAGACAGACAGACAGAGAGAATATATGTGAATCTACACACACACACGCACACTCAGACATATATATATATATATATATATATATATATATATATATATATATATATATATATATATATATATATGCTGTATGTACGGGTTTTTTGGGTTGTGCATGTATCTATATGCGTCGTACAGTATATGTTTATATTTGTATTTTGCTTAAGTAGTGAGCATGGTACGAAATCCAAGGAATATAATAGTATTACCTTTACGCTTCTTGATTTACCTAGACTCTTCTCTATCCCCTTTCCAACCGGAAATGCGTGTCTGAGCACACAATAGTAACCTGGGAAAGAAAACATCACATGAAAGATAAGAATCTATCTCTCTCTCTCTCTCTCTCTCTCTCTCTCTCTCTCTCGATAAGAATCAGACTTTCCAAGCAGGAAGCTGTTGTTCTAAGCTGCTTTTCGGGAGCGTCTTAGCAGCTGGAGTGGGCAAAGCGAGGAGACTATCGGCTTACTTTTAATGGATTCATGAGAGAGAGAGAGAGAGAGAGAGAGAGAGAGAGAGAGAGAGAGGTGGATGGGGTTGGGCTGGGAGGGGGTGGCTGGGAAAGGTAGCGGCGGAAGCCCTTTATATAAAAATATCCTAGGCGAAAATTCGGAGAAGAATTCCAATTTTTGTGTAACTCTTTGAGGCAGCTTCCAAAGTTTGCGGAGCAGATTTTACGGTATTGTATTTTGTTTTTTTGCCTCAGATAATACTTAGATGGAGCTATAATATGCTTAGTTTGGGAATGCAAGCATGGTTTTAAATGCATATCACTGGTTTGATTTTCCTTCATAATGCTTGCGTTTCAACATTTAGTAAATTTACATATACAGTACTGGAATATTATATCATTACAGATATATAATTTTTTTCCTTCTGTTGCGTCTAACAAACTCGACAATATAAATCTTTGTTTATTTAGCACTACCGTGCGATCCGTACATATTTTGTTAAAAAATATAAAGTTTCACACTTTTAACATCAGAAGTTCATTATTGAAACTTTTACCTCCTCCTCCTCCTTCTCCTCCTCCTCCACCTTCTACATTTTCGTTTAACGACGTTTTTGTCATGCCTTTTGTCTATTACTCTCTTGCATTCCTTTTTCTGAATTTGTATGCCATATAGTGGCACAGTCTTTTCGTTATAATATGCTCGTGCATTTGAAGACACGGATTGATAGTAGTTGAGATATTTTGGAGGTTTCGTTTGCGGTGGCAGACATGAATAAATTTTACTTTAATTGCTTTGCTGTTTAGATTGCTTCTGAAAAATTTCCTTTGTTCTAACAAATATTTATATTCTATGTGAAGTTAATGAGTAAGTTCACATTTGAATTTAATTAATCTGGGAACAGTAGCTGTATCAGAAGCAATTAATTTTAAGTATATAGCTTTATAAGAAGCTTACGAAACAGGCCCTACTAAATTCATATAAATGACATCATACTATATATATATATATATATAATATATATTATATATTATATATAATATAAATATATAAATATATATATATAATATATATATATATATAGATTCATTAGATATAAATTATTTATAATTTATATATATACATTTATATTATATATATTACATATAGATATATATTTATATATATATCTATATATATATATTCCTATATATATGTTATATCTATATATATATTATATATATATAGGTATATATTTATATTATATATATGTGTGTGTGTGTGTGTGTGTGTGTGTGTGTGTGTGTATTTCATGAGAGAGAGAGAGAGATAGAGAGAGAGAGAGAGAGAGAGAGAGAGAAATGTGGTGTTCATCTCATACCGAAAAGAGATTAAATAGAGGAGAGAAAAAGGAAGAAGACTTGCGTTTATGTATTCAGTGGCGAGTATTGGCCCTAAGGGACCAGTTACAAGGTCCCTTCCCTCCAACTAAAAACTTCCTTTACGTGAACATACATACTCATGCTCCGCTTGTGAAGCCCTCTGATGACAAAAGGGGGTCGCTTTCTTTTCCTTGCCTTTTAACCCGCACCCCCTCCCGTTTTTATTTCCACTCGCCGGAGGTATATTTGAGTTTGCCACCAGACTGTCGGTCGCCCATCTTGAGGGAGGGAGGGAGGGAGAGTGTCGTCGGCCATAGCACGTCTCTTAATTTCCCCTCTTCATTTGAAAGAAACACGTGGGTTTGTTCGTTTATTTTCGTGTGGAAAATAGGACTATATGTTAATTTCTTATGGTGAACGTCTGAACGTTTACGTGATTTTCTTTTAGACCCTTTTTTGCATGTACGGAGTGAAATAGCGATCGTATTGTGGGGTTTGATTACTCTTGAAATACAGATGATCTGAAGTTCTGAAAGACGTCGTTTTCGGTAAATTGTAATTCCCATTGCTGCCAGAGTCAACTGTAGGGAAACTCATGTATGATACCTGAAAATGGAAATGATTTAGGTGTAAGCAGTCACTTGTAGCCTGGTTGCTAGAGTCCACGTCTCTGAACTGAGGTTTTGAAAGTTATCCCAGCGTGAAGTACGATTTTATTTTTATAATATCTCGAGATATAAAAAATGACTGAAATTCATTTCCACGAGATTAGTTTGGTTACTTCTCGTTGGACTACAAGGGAATCCAATTGCTTTGATGGTGAAAATAGTCTAACCTATAACGTTTATCCCATCAAAAAGAGTTGAAAATTGAATCCATATCTAATGTATATAGCCACGTCAAATTCAGGCGTTCCAGCCAATCTAAGAAGATTGGTCGGTTGCTAAGTCTTAGGATGTTTTCCTTTATCTTTGTTATGCTCTCTGCCACTTTCTTATTTCTTTCAGCAAAACTTTATGTTCACTCTCGCCCCCATCTGGCTATGCTCCCTGTCCACCAACTCGTTATGTTCTTGTATCTCCCTCCAGTCCTCATTTTCATGTCTTTCCACATTTTCTTCTTCCATATTCGCTGTTCTTTGCATTCAACATCTGCCACATACCTAATCTCAATTCTTTGTCTCCCCTACCTTCTTACTTTCCATATCTAATAATAACAAAAATAATCCAATGTTTCATGTTTAGCTGTGTTCTGAGCTCCCTGAATCCTCATTCCCAATAACACTTATTTTTGCATTTCTGCTCATTCCATGTTTCTCTAATTTTCCATTTTCATCACCTGCAGCAGTGACGTCATACCATTTACATTTATTTCTACTCTTAATCAAGTTAGATGCACTTGACCTTGGCATTTCAGTCTCATTGGCCCATAAACTTCCTTTCATTTATTTCATCTAGAGTAACTGCTTATGATTGAGAACGATTGATGTCGTGTCTAGTTTTGCATAATGAATTACTTTGTGATATATGAAAGCCAATAACACGCACCCCGTATAATAGTATGTGGATGTGAATTGAAATATGAACCAGAATATGTTCCGTATGACCAGTTGATATTGCATCGATGACATATTAATATTGAAGGAATAAACAAATATTTATTTTGCAGTCCATTGAAAACTGTTTACAATTTATATATTACACACACACACACACACACACACACACACACACACACATATATATATATATATATATATATATATATATTATATATATATAAAATGAATTTGGAAATATGACCTAGCTAATTGGTTTTTTGGTGAATTTGTTATGATAATGACATTTCTTTTACATGTCTGAATATTATGCTGAATAAACTGACCACTGAACACCACTTGCTTATAGGGCACTAAATAACCTTCGAGAATTGAATACCAGTTCCTGATATTTACCCAAATTCAAGGACGTCCTTACTTATTTTAGGTTTACTGTTCTCGACGCCGTTATTCCGACAGCTTCAACCTCCCTCCCCTTCTCTCTCTCTCTCTCTCTCTCTCTCTCTCTAAAGTGATGCCTCATACTGGATCATAATAGTTTGGTAGAATCAGAATAGGTTGGTCGCAGTATTAGGCGGGCAGTTCCAGACACTCAAGTACCAACTTGTGTGTAGGCTTTATTGAATTATGTGTTATACAGAATGAAATACGCAAATCATTCTCAATATTCGTTGCAATTAATGAGAATCCTGTATCCTCTACATCCTCTTCTCCAGCAGATATCTGGCAGTGCCATTGTTATTTTCGCATTAACGTTATTAGCATACTAATATGGGAATAGTCTTTTGTCTTCATTGCATTTGTATGTTAATGATGAATACATTATTCAACGGGTGTGTTAATGTAATGAGTTTTGGAACGAGGAAAGGCTTCGGAATAAGGGGTACAGTCATTGAGCATGGCCTTCTGTTTTGCAAGCGCCACTCGATGAAACCCTACGGTTGTTTCACGCCAGTTTTAGTCTTGTCTGTTGGTTGCAGGCGGAGCTGTGGCGAAGTCATTATCTTGGAAGTTTTGAGATCTTCCAGGGAGCCCATAAGCTTCAGAAAATGCCTGGATTAGGAAACTGACCCTCTGCTTGACAGGGTATCCTGTAAGTGGGCTAAATTACTTAGCGTGTATGTTGAGTTACTGCTTTCTGAGATAAAGAAAAAGAAAAACAAACATTAAATAGAATACTGGCTCTATTCTGTTCCTCATATACTGAGCTAAATCAGTCAGAACATTTGAAAAATCCTATTTATATGTCATTTTAGAGCTGTTACTAGATTCAAGTTATTTACTTGATGGGTACCTGCCGTATATTATGGACCCATGATAAAGATAGCATAAGGAATCCCTATTTTTTTCTATGAAGGTGGAAATTGTTAGTGCTGGTAAATTGGCGGAAGAAAATTGGCAAACTAAAGTACAACGAAGTAAATAGCAAAGTTTTCCAACGAATTAATATTCAAATTTGTGATTAAATGAGGCTCGTTAAGTTTGAGACGAAAGAGTAACCTTTGGCTACTTCCTTGACGCACGTCCGTAGAGGAACTCTTTTACGGCCTTACTTCTTTATTATATTTGATAAATGGAAAATTCCCTATTGTCATCGTGCATTCTAATTCATTTCTGCGAACAGCATCGATAAGATTTCAAACTATGTAAATTACATGTTGATATTGTCTACACACACACACACACACACACACTCTCTCTCTCTCTCTCTCTCTCTCTCTCTCTCTCTCTCTCTCTCACACACACACACACACACACACACACACACACACACACTTATAAAAGAAAGTTTATAGAGTTTGTATCTAAATGTATGCATGCGGTAAGAGGTACAGAACCTCGCTATGTAAATATGCATAAAAACATGTATATGTAATGTATGTTTTGTTTCGCCGAATATTATGATGGCCCCCAGCCCCTGGATGTTTATTTAAGGCGGGAGCGGTTCAAATAATAGTGGGAAACTTGCAAGTCGTATGATGATATACATTCAACTCATGTCATCCCAAAATCATAGAGCAATCATGGATGTGGTCATTTCTCTTGTCATGGCTTAGTTTTTCTTTTACCTCACATTTATTATTTTGTAGTAATTCTGCATGGGTGTTCAACAAGAATGTTCTTATAATCATAATAATAATGAGATAATCTCTTCGTTTTGCAGCGTTAACTTTTTTATTTATTTTTGTATATTTGTAATTATTTTCTTCCGTGGTGGTGGCATCATGTAATATACTCAGAGTTCATGGGCAAAAAATACAGTGGACTTAATTTCTATTTGTATCATTTGGACGTATCTGCATATAGTTGAAGGATGTTCTTTATTTTTGTTAAAGTATGTGACCGGAAGATATATATAATAATAATTACAATAATGAGAATTCCAAGAAGAATCCTGTGGTTTTTATAACATTTTAGGGGATAGTGTAACTTTGATTTAAAGAGAGTACTTGTATTCTCAAGTTACTAAATATTAATGTTTAGGTTCTTCCTGTGGTAATCGTGTTTGTGGTTAAATTTACTGGACCATTTGCCGTTTCATAGTAGAAGCTTAAGATTTTTAAATGTTCAGTCATTTTTGTTAGAACTTCTGTGTTTGATTTTGAATGCAGTATCATAATGCATCACTATAACATTGAAGCCCCTTTGTCTGTCTCCAGTTATCAAACTGGACCTCAATCTGTAGGTCTAAACATCGGCTCCCAGATAGGGCCTGAAAGTACTCGAGTGTGGAGTAAAATTAAATGTAAATACTCAGAAATAAACAAGTTACAAAGTGATTTTGTGGGTTTCTTTTTCAATGTTTAGTGTTGATATGCATAGAAATCACTTCGATTTTTTGGCATCTGGTAAAAACCCCCGCCACTCATAAAGTGTTAACAGTATCTGTTCTCGGTATTTTATTCTGATGTAATTTGTTTGCGTGTGTAATGTGGAATCATATTTGAAATTTGTTATATATGCTCTGAGTCTCTTTTTGTGTGGAAAGTCTCCCCATGGTAAAAATGGATTTGTAATTAACCTTGTATGTGCTTCATAAATTGCTAGCTAACATGAATGACGTTCGAATCCAGCAATAGTATCAGCGAAACTGTTTGCACAACATCCTGGGAAGGGGATTGGGATTGCAAGACGCTAATTTAGTTATCAGGATGTCAGTGAGAGGCATTTGAATTGGCACATTAATTAGAGATACTTGAGACAGGAGCCTCGTACTAACTCATTTCCAGCTTGAATTGGTAAAGCGGGTTCCATCTGTTGGTGTGATAATGATCGTTCTGAACTGTCTTGACCCGGGACAGGTTTTGAGGAAGTTTGCCATTTCACAATGATTCCAGAGAGAGAGAGAGAGAGAGAGAGAGAGAGAGAGAGAGAGAGAGAGAGAGAGAGAGAGAGAGAGTTGAGGCCGGATTTTAGAGTGGCTACCCGTTGTATAAAAATGGCATAAAGGAAAACCTTTCTTGGAGATATCTACAATCCGATAAAAGCAAGAGAAAGGCGTAAAATAAAGATCTGATTCCATGAGAGATTGAGAGGGATGGAGAGAAAAAGGGAAAGAGTTCATTAGAAAAATATTAGCCGATGAATCGAAATCCAGTCTAAATATAGAATCCTCGGATGAGAGAGAGATAGACCTAAACACACACACATTCACACAGACTGCTTTATCACAGTGGGGGTAACCTTTGATTAATAGGTTATTCCCATCGGGAAGGTTCTCGAGATGGTGAGAACCACGCAGCGGGATGATTTTGGTTGCCGTAGATTCTTGATTGGGACGCTTAATCATCCATTCTTTCTTTTCTTCTTTTACCGGTTGTGGTTACAACTCAATGATTCTCTCTCGGGACGCAGTGCTTAATCTTTAGTCGGCCTGTCAATCAATATTCACCAGGAGCTAGCTTTTCCAGGCACTAAACACCAAATGGGTTTTTGAATAATTTTCTACCCACAAGAACTCCAAGCCGTACTCTTTTATGGGTGAGAGTCTATGAATGTTAACTGGTCCATTAAAGAGAGAGAGAGAGAGAGAGAGAGAGAGAGAGCTGTGTCGAGATTCATAGAGGATGGATGCTTTGATAGGTTATTTTCGTTCGAAATTTGAAAGGATCTTGTGGAAGAATATTGTTTTATTATATTATGCATAAAACTTCTTTTTTTTCTTTATTTGAGAACATCACTGTATACTGTGAATATATTTATTGTCTTTTCCGTTGTTTAACAGGTTATGTTGAGCTACAATAAATGTTAATAATTTGATTATAACAACAACAACAACAACAACAATAATAATAATAATAATAATAATAATAATATATATCATCATCATCATCAAAATTTCTGATTCTTTCCAGCCCATGCCTGCATACATCTTGCCTTTGTGCACATTTTTATTCTCGTCAATATGGAGATTTCTTTGCGTGTCTGTACCAGTAAAAGATAAAATCATCGCCAGTAATAGAAATGGTTGTATTTGACGCATGAACTTTTATGTGTTTGGTTCTTTATTTGAAGAAAGGAGGTGGCAGGCGGTCTTTGGGCTCCCGTGGCCTTTGTTTCCCCAAGAGTCAAAAATAGGAACTCTAAGGAAATTTTTTTTTATAGCATTGATTCCTCACGTGACCATTTTGAGACGTTCTAATACTACTGGTTTTTCTGACATTCTTTACCCCAGAAAAAAAAAAACGACAAGATTTCGAACTTTATTTATTCACCCTTTTTTCTGTTTTTAGTATAGGCGTGATTGGTTGTGGTTGTGGATTATTATGACGGCTATATAACTTTTCATGTATTTTGCGCCACTCCTTAGACAAACTAACATACGAATATTTGCACTTTAGTTTTGTCTCTTTCTAATGTTTATATTTGGATGTTTTTCTTTGAGGATAACTAAACTGAAACTGAAAAGGAAATCTGTCTGAGGGATCTGAACTGATGGCAAGGACATTGTCTCACATTCATCACAGTTTCTTACTGTCTTTTGCACCTTCTTCAATGAAAACATTGACTGGCGAGGAAGCATCGAAAACTTGCAAGTTGCTCGTTTTGCAGTTTTTTTTCGTTGTTCAGAGTTTTCTTTTATTTTCTAACACTCCTTACCACTGAGCTACTGCTCCCACCTACCTATGGCTACTAAATGATCATGCCGTGTACTTTTTTCTTTATTTCTTACATTATCATCATTACCAATTAGTTACTATTATCAGCCCTTTCATGATTCATTGTGAACAGGAAACACTACATAAATGTCGAATTTTCGGCTCCAAGCTTTCTTTAGCGCAGTAATTAAAAATTATATGATCTGATAATGCCAGAAAACTAGGTAACGTTTGCAAGGCTTATATCTACAGAGTTGATCGTGTTATTACAACAGTCAATTTTTGTTATGCTATTAAAAATAGTTACTATTATATTTAGATTTCTTCAACCTTCTTGAATTCGTATCCTTTGAGGATATGGATAATGGCAGTTTTGACCATATCCGTAAGGTTTGTTACAGAACAGTTAGCGATTTCTATGTTTACCAACACACGAGGATCCATAACCTGTTAAGGTACCGGGATGTCACTTTGTCCAGTACCATATGCCATTCACTTGATCTATTGTTAACTAATAAAAGAGTAAATTGAAGAGACGCTGTAATGTAATACTTGCGTTTGCATAAATATTCTGTGAGTGTCTGATGGACCATGCGATCCTTTCGTTGTTGGCATCATGTCATCTTCCGGAATGTTACTTGTTTTCGAAAATCAGATTTCTCCCATTATTTGCCTTGTATTCTGTTGTGCTGTCTTCATCAGGCTTTCTTTTCATATTTTCGTTTCCCTTCTACCTGATATTTAGGTTTTATTCCCCGTTCCCTCTCATTCTTCTGCTTCTCTTCCTCTCTACTCTTCCTCCATTTTCAGAACATGTTCAGTGAAGGGTAGCAGTACTAGAGCGGATGATTGACGGGACCTTTGGTTGGAGTGGGTCTCTCTGAAGGACCTCAAGAGCATGGAGGCCTCCTCCTCCTCCTCCTCCTCCCCACCCCCTTCCTCCTCATTCCTTTATCGTTGCCCCTTCCCCACCAACTCCTCCTCCTACGTTGCGTCTTCCTGCCCTGCAAGCTTATGACATGTTGAAGGCTCAAGGAGGAGAAAGAGAAGGAGCCTTAAACCGTAGCAGTAGCAGGAGTGGCCTGAGCAAGTGGCAGAGGAGAAGGATTTGCAGCATTCCTCTCTATGGGTTACATTTTTATTTCCCGACTTGGAGTGTCACAGGATTGTATGTAGAAGTTTGCAACATCCATTCAGTATGTGAAGTCAGTTGTCAGAGAGAGAGAGAGAGAGAGAGAGAGAGAGAGGAGAGCGTGGTTGTGGGGGAAGAGTCGAAAAAAAAAAAAAAACGATTAGCTGTTGAAAGGGATGGGGTTGTCTGTCATAGTGCTGGACCAAATTTTATTCACTGTTTCGACTAGTTTGGTTTTATAAACGTGGTAAATTTACTCAGTGAGTTTTAGCATACTTTCTTATTTTTATTTCGCGTGAGTATTTAGCGTCTCTACACACTTACAAAAATTAGATACGACAGCAGTTACATAAGAATAATTATTTCTACTATGGTCATTTCTGTTGTCAGACTTCCCTCCGGTTAAAAGATTGACTTTGTAACTATAGTCTTTACATAAGACATAAAAGCCAGTTCAGTTCATGTTTTCCCACAGTCAGCACTGGCACAGTTTACTTTTTTTCCTCTCTCTCTCTTTAATGGCACTGTCTTAGGGGGTCGTGCTTCACTTGGATGGTTGAGGATTAGCTTTTGCGGTTTGAGAGTTAGGTATCACCACCAGTCCTTTCTTTTAGAGAGGATGAGGAGGAGAGTATGGGAGAGGTGTAGGAAGACACCACCTACGTTGAGTGCTTGGGTATAGACCAATCCCCCACTTTTTTTTATATATATATAGGTGAATGGGTACAGAGCTGGGACCCGTGTCATACTAACACGGGATTAAATTGAGACGAGGCGGCGGTATTGAATTCGTATGGATTTTTAATGGGTTTCACGGTAAGCTACTTATGCCGTCTATTTTTTTTTTTTTTTAACCAACCAAAACGCGACATTACTTATCTTTAATCCTTGTGCCACATTTCTGATGGTGGTTTTCCTCCAGCATCAGTATTGTTAGTTATGTTACGAGTTGTCTTGGGTTAGAAAAGAATAGTAATCGAAGTAATTTTCATACCTTCTTTACAATAAAAATGTATTGGTTATCCCAGCCCCTTCAGAGAATAGATTGAAAAGGAGCAACAAATAATGAACGCCACTTGTTTTGGAAGTGTTTTTGTAAGTGTCATTGCTTTTGTTCATTATGATTTCAGTCATTTGTTTAGCATCTAGCTAGGTCATTATAGTGATTGCTATGGTTCACTACTTTTAGGTTCATTATATATATATATATACATATATATATATATATATATATATATATATATATATATTATATATATATATATAATGAATTGCCTAAGGCAGTGAACCATTTTCATTAACAAGACCACAGCTGATGGTCGAAAGGCTATAAGTTCCTGTACAAGAAAATTTATATTTTAAACTACAGAAGGATTTTACATCATTGTGGATTGTATCCCCATTTACTTAGTGGTGCGACATATATTTATATATATATATATATATATATATAAATATATATATATATATATAATATATATATTTATGCTTTCTACTAATTTTTGCACCTATAAAATTAGGAAAAGTTGCCGAGATGGATCATTTTACGTTGTTTTTAATGTATATATCTTTTAGATGTATCACTCACCTTTTCACTTGGTTTGTTAAAAATGCAGCAACACATGTTCTACGAAATGAATCTATTACGTCTGATTGACGTCTATCAGTTATGGAGAATACAGGTGTTTTAAATCATTTTGTCTGAAAATAAAAAAAAAGGAAATTTTAAAACTATTGTTAACTGAAAGTATATTTATGCACTTTTTGTGCACGAAAGGTGTCATTCAATGAAGTCTATCTCAAGAATAATGAGCTTTTGAATGAGAAACTAGCTTGTTGCAAGGTCCTTTTGGAAAGCAACAGACATCCTTGCAGTATGCGGTAATGATGCATCTGTGTCTGGGGGAGAATGAGAATTGCTCAAGTCTTCTCACCTTTACCGGTCTCCCTTGTTCTCCCAGTTAACGGTTTCCTTACTTTCTTCAGTTGCGTGTTTCTCTGCTGTTTCATTCTGTTGTCGGAGGTCATCCAGTCCCTCGTTTCATCACGTTTCACGAATAATTGTTTTTCGTGGTTACCAAGTTATGTTTTCATGTTTATTAGATACGTTTGCCATAGTTTCTTACTTTTATTGTCAGTGTGTTTCTTATAAAACTTTGTCCCGATGTAAGAGCGTTTAGTATAGCTGTATGTTCTAGATATTGTGAAATAAATTTGAATTTATACTTCAATTTTAAATTTCTTCACTTTATGGTTTATTTGTTACTTGTTATTATTATTGACATAAAATACTTAACATATTTAATGATCTATTTAGTATCTGTCACTCTTATGTTAATGTTTCTATCCGCATTTTCTTTTTGCTCTCTTATTCCTGTATGTCTTTCTTGACGTATTTGAAGACAGTGTGATAACTGGTTAGCCACTGTCTGTTTATTCCAATTTTTGGACGCTTGCTTTTTCGCTCCGGAACAAACTGGAGTAGCATGTTGCCTTGGAAGTGAATAATGGCGATGTCGAAGCATTCAAAGTTAAGTATATCTTAATTTTACCAAACCACTGAGCTGTTGAACAGCTCTCCTAGGGCTGGCCCGAAGGATTAGATATTTTTACGTGGCTGGGAACCAATTGGCTACTTAGCAACGGGACATATAGTTTATCGTGAGATCCGAACCACATCAAGAAATGAATTTCTATCACAAGGAATAAATTCCTCTGATTCCTTGTTGGCAGAGCGAGGAGTCGAAGCATTCAACTTCGTGGTTTCCTACATACCTGTTGCTTCATTTCGATACAAAGAGTGGAACACAAACACAAACATACATATTTACACACACACACACACACACACACACACACACACACATATATATATATATATATATATATATATATATATATATATATATATATATATATTTAAATAAATGTGTGTATTTATGTGTTAATCCATAGATAAACAGATGGAGAAATAGACATATATGTAGATATTGTATAGTTGTTTGTATCTTAGATATAATAAACAATTATTACTCAACCTTTTGTTATTGGAGACAAAGAAACAGAGAGAGAGAGAGAGAGAGGTGGGGAGGTTTGCATTGGAAGTGAAAAGTAAATAGGTGTAAAATAAGCAAAGGCCAGGTACGGCGGCAAGGGGTGAGTAATGAAAAACCCATGGTTATTACCTCGGGCTGAGGGGTGAGGCAGCATTCTCTCTCTCTCTCTCTCTCTCTCTCTCTCTCCTCTCTCTCTCTCTCTGTGCATGCTGTGGAAGAAAGCAGTTTTTTTTATATATATAATTTCGAATAATTTGTGCGAATTTTCTCTTCCCTTGGCTGGTATGATTTCTTCCACGACATCCTGTTTTCAAGAGTGTGGGTATCGCGGCAGTAATCTGTGATATCTTTTGTTTATACCTGCATCCATACATTTAACCGCAAGCTCACTTTTAATATCACTGTACAGATGGGGCAGGAATTGCAAAAATTCGTTTTCTTTTCATCACCGTACAGAAAGAACAGGAATTGCTAATATTCCTGTCCAGCACTGCAAAGAAAGAACAGGAGTTGCTAAAATTCTTTTCCTTCCCATCACCGAATGGAAGAGACAGAAATTGGTAAAATTCCTGTACTTTCCATCGCCGTACAGAAGGGACGGGAATTGCTAAAATTCCTGTACTTTCCATCACCGAACGGAAGCGACGGGAATTGCTAAAATTCCCGTCTTTTCCGTCACCGCACAGAAGGGCAAGCTTCATTTTGATTCACTAATTTAGGAAATGGAAAACGAAATGATAACGCCATTCATTTTTTCACTCTCTGCTATTAATGGCGATAAACTATTCGTTATCTCTCTCTGTAAAATGGAGCTCAGCTTTCAGCTTTATGCATTCAGGTCTTAAACACGGACGCGAGGGAACGTAAATTGGTTTATAATTGAGTTTTCGTTGCCTGGAAATACACTGGTTGTGAATTTGCTACATCAGGTATTATAATACCCGGAAGGGGAGGGGACTGAATTTCCCTTTTTCCTTTTTTTATTTCTCAAAACAAACGACGAACAATAGAAAGCCTGTGATGAGGCTTCGGCTTTGCGAAAGGATGACGGGCATTGATTTATTGATTGAAATGATGGTATTTCCTTGGCGGCGCTGAGGGAGCTGGGCCCAGGTGATGGGAAGTTGGTCATTCATAATTAAGTTGCACGTTTAGTCATGGTTTATTTTCCTTGATACATCATGTTGCTTTTTTTCATTTATTTCAATCGTTTGCTTTATCTGTCTTTTCAGTCTTTACTCGGTCATGTACCGCCCTTGAGGGCACCTCATCCCGTATATCCGCAGATCAGTTCTGTCAGTTTTTAAACTATTACCTTCCCAGTCACCAATTTTTTGAGTTCTTTCCCAGCAGGGTAGACTGCCTCATGGTCAAGTCCATACCTAGAGAAAGAAGGGAATAAGTGGACAACGGCGAGATAGACCCCTTGTAGATGCGAAAGACTTCTTCGGAAAGAGGGGAAGGTTATAGGAATCTGAGAAATCAAACTGGGAGAAAATCCAGAGCTTGGGGGTGGATGGGAAGACACATTCACTAGTCCTTCCTTTCTTGTTTTTAATCTAAATGATGAATGCTCTTTTGGCGTTTCTAAAGTGACCTCCCTTATGTTGCCTTATGTGAAAGATGCTATCTTGGCTCTCGAGAGATACTTGGATATATTAAATATGAAACGCGAGTATTTACAGCTTCTCGCTCGGCCGCGGCGGTCCTTGTTTAGAGTGGCTTAGGGAGTCCTTTGACGTCGCGGAGCCCTTCCGTGATTTAAGTGCTCAATAAAAGCTCTTTTCATATAGGCCTCCTCCTCCTCCTCTCTAACCTCCCTGGCCTCGTATGATGTTTGGTCGGGTTTTGGGGATTTTCTCAGTGGCCGCTAAATTATTATATTGAATATATTCGCTCCGTAATTCAACTTCCCCCCCCCACCCACACACCCTCCTTTCCTTCTGATATTCTCCTCAGCTCTCCATATCTTTTCACTCATCCTCCAACCTCCGCTTCCTCCTCTCCCCTCCCAGTTCCCCTCCCCTCCTTCCACCACCGAATATCGGAGGGGCTGGTTGGTAGATGTAGCGGCAATGGGTTGGCGGCCGCCGAATTGCCCAAATAAATCCATTAGACAGAGACGTGAGTCGGTGCCACGTAGCGGCAAGTTGCAGCTTTCACAATTGGAAGTTAGTGCCATAGGGGGCTCCGTAGGTGTTCCCGCTTCCGGGCTAATGGAAAGGCAGTTGGAATTCATGCAGTGGTGCCAAGGCGGTGCCAGTCCCCTAACCCTGGTCCCCTCTCCGTCCCTCCCTCCCTCCCTCTCTCGCTCGATGAGATAATGAATTTATTAGAATCGGAAAAAAAAAAAAAAAAAAAGTGTTGTTTAGGGGAAAGGTTGGTTTCTATTTCAAGTTTAAATCATGATTTGTCTCGGTT
>NC_087201.1:106951684-106991684 GCF_015104395.2 Macrobrachium nipponense
GGGGCGGAGGCCTGGCGTTGTTTAGTAGAAAGAGAAGTAAAGGTGATGTGTTCCTCAGAATATCGATGGGTGCCATTGACAATTATTGATGGTGTCAGAGCTTGATAGAGACATTCGTATTGATGCGAGGTCATAAAAGCTAAAGATTTATTTATGACTTGTGTTTACTTTCTGTGCGAAGGTACTACTGGTCGCTTAATGGAATAGAGCAGGTGAGCTGTAGCACCTTTGGAACGAACGTTCTTATATATTGCACATTCTCTCTCTCTTCTCTCTCTCTCTATATATATATATATACATATATATATATATATATATATATATATAATACTATGTATTATGTATATATATATATATTATATATATATATATATATATATATTTATTATATATACATACACAAAACTGCGGTCTGATCCCTACACCCCAGGCTGTGAACTCTCATTTTATTAAACAAATGAAATCCATTCTAAAGGGCTTTGACCATTTAATTAAACAGTTTACACCTATATGCACCTCCTTATCTTATCTGTACGGTTTAGTCAAGACGCAAAATCAATAACCCTATCAGACCAATCATTAGTTAAGTGGGCTCATTTTCGTATAATTGATCTAAATGGCTTGTAAAAATTCTTACGCCTTTGGTGGGAAACATTTTTGACACGAATGTAAAAAAACAACGTCGACTTTATAAACGAATTGAATAGTTTAAATTTGAGTTTTGATATTAATATGGTTAGTTTTGATGTTGTGTCTTTTTACAAAACTGCCTGTAGATGATTTACTTGAATTTTTGGAGGAAGAATTAGAAACTTATGATCTTCCTTTAACTACATGTAGCAAACATCGTTAGCCTTAGACGGTTATGTATCAAAGATAGTAAATTTTGTTTTAATGGTGAACTTTTTGTACAAAAGTTCGGCATTGCTATGGGTAATCCCTTATCTCCTGTCCTTAGCAATATTTACATGGAATTTTTAAAACAAAATTCTTACCAAGAATTTTGCCCCTAAAAGTTATGTGGCTTATGCATGTGGATGATATTTTCTGTATTTGGCTAGTTCACGAAAATCTCCAGGAATTTCTGATTAAGCTCAATAATTCAGCCCCTTCTATAAAATTTACTGGAGAGGAAGAAATAAGTTATAATTTGAATTTTCTTGAAATAAATTATAATTTGAATTTTCTATCATTCCATAGGAATGATAGAAATTTTACCTTTACGGTCTTCCATGTCAACTAACATTACCCCATTTGTTCATTATTATTCCAATCGCTATCAAAATGTTAAATTTTCAGTTTTTTCTGTAGCCTGCAGTTTATTGACGTTGAGATTAAAATTATTTATGATATTGCCTTAAAACTTAAATAAAGCTAGGAAAACATTTTATTTAACTAATGACAAACTTGAATTTAGTAAGCATAACATTCTCAAATTACCATATAATGAAATGTTTGTAGAAATTCATAGAATTTAGAACTTTTCAACATAAATGCTGTTTTCAGTAGTTTTAATGTTAAGAGTTCAGCAATAAAAAAATTCTCCTAAAGATGTTTCTGGGTGCATATATGATATTCCTTGTAAAACGTGTGATGAAATATATTACGGACAAACTGGAAAAAATTTCTTGCAGCGGATCAAAAACACCAATATTCTGTGAGAACTGGCCAGATATCGAATGCATTATTCGTACATATGCGAGGTTTAGATCATCCTATTAGCTGGAGTGAAGCAAGATCCTTAATGCCGTGAAGCGACGCACTTAAAAGGAATATCACTGAATCTTGTTTCATCAATTAAAGATAATGGAAGTGTCGTAAATTTAAGTCTTGGTATGTTTAAACTCGATGTCTGATAATTGGAAAAGTTGCAGGTAAATATAAGCAACAAAATTAATATATTCAGCTTTATACATTTTCTTGACTTTGTATGGCTAATATTCCGTATCTCGTATGGTTAAATCTATGGTTTTAGTTTCTAACCTCGTGATCTCGGAATATCCTGGATTATCTCTGATTTTTACCTTTTTGACAATTAACCGTCTGGTATTCTTGATATTTGTGTTTACCTTGTAACCTTCTTTCCAACTGTATTTCATTTGTACACTTCAACGATGCCTACATAAAGGCGAAAGCGCTTGGTACTTACTTTCTACCTATCAATTTCCTGGGGTATTAGCTCATGTATATATGCACACACACACTCTCTCACAACACACACACACACATATATATATATAACACATATATATATACATATATATATATATACATATATATATATATATATATATAGTATATATATGTATATAAATGTATCGATCGGGCTTTCCCTAAGAGCGTTGTTTGGAGCCAGATGGCTAACACCTTTGGGAGACATTCAATTGAATGGAAAAGGTATATTGTAAAATCTCTCTCTCTCTCTCTCTCTCTCTCTCTCTCTCTCTCTCTCTCTCTCTCTCTCTCTCTTTGTATTGTTTTTTTATTCTCTCGTGTCCTTCCCTAATCAGTTTTCTAGGACTTGAGTTGAAACAAGCCAGCGATTAGTCTTTTATGCAGTCTCTTCGGATCTTTTGAAGAAATTTTCTTTGAGTAATATAGGCACTTAGAATTTAGTTACTATTGTTATTATTTGCGTAGCTGCTACTTGGGAATACTTACAAGCTCAAGGCTCCCTATACGGAAAAAGCATTCTAGTATATATATATATATATATATATATATAGTATATATATATATATATATATATATATATACACACTAAGGAAAATGAAATAGAGGAAGTAAGGAGAAGTAAATATAGAAAATGCCTACAAAGAAAAAGTGCGCAAGATAAAATAGTTAAAATTTTAAATGATTCGCATGCGATCCTGCTTAACGAAATTCAGATTTTTTTTTTCCTTTTTTTTTGATAATGAGACAGTAGTAAGTAAGTAAAACTTACAATGCAGAGAAAACAATAAAACGTGTAAGAAGATTTTTTTGTTAGCTGAATTCTTTCAAACCTTCTCATCCATTGAAATCAAACAGGTCGGGAAGTAGTCTCAGTAGAAAAATCTGGGCGCAGTTTTAAGTAGTTGTCCACATTTACCTCAGTACCTGAAAGTACATTGTCATGTCTTCCCCGAGAGATCATTTAAGGTCTTTATTTATAAACTATGTTAAAGAAGCCCATATGTTTTTAGGTCAAAATTTTTTTTAAGAAATGCAGTGAAAAACAGAAATCAAAACACCACATGGCGCAACCACTGTAACAGCAAACGACGCAGGACACACAAAGCAGCCAGTCTGAGGAGAAAACGAATTTGAATATTTTTCTTTAACGAGATCTGTCTATCAGTGAATCAGTTTATCAACATGTCTATCTACTGAGTGTATACACCAACCTGGGTTTTGTATTTTGTTAACTTACACAAGGACCCGTTACCCTTTCCTGTTCTGCTGCGTCCCCTTTGCCAATTAGACCGGAAAAGGAATTCTGTTCTTGAAAAGCCGGAATGATCGCGAGGTACTTAACCGTACCTTTGGAATTCGGGGAGGCAGTGGATGTGCTGCTGGTACAGATAGATATCTCCTGCTTGATGGATTCTACCTGTATTTGGCGATTTTTAATCCGCTGTACGTGGTCTCAGAGGTCTTTCGAATGATTGTTTCAATAGGTTGTTGGTGTGTGTCGCTTTTTCTCCTATTGTTTTTCTGTCTTACGTATTAAATTTATGCGTCTAATGCAATAGGAGGCATCTCCGATACCACTCAGATGCAGGGTTAATTATTTCTGTGGGTAGTTTTACCGAGGAACCAGTCACTCTGGATCCTCTCTCTGTTCTTAAAACATTTGCAACTTTTCGTTTTATCCTTTAGTCTCTCCTGTTAGTTTGGTTCTTCCTTGATGCCAGGATCCTCCGTCTCAATGGACTAGAGATTCAGTGTCATGATTTTTTCTTATGAATACAATATTTTTTTCTATATATTATGATTTATTTTGTCGTTATTTACTAGTAAGGCAATTCGACCATTTTGTGGAAGTTCCTGAACCCTATGTACTTTCATCGTTGAATGTGTAAGAATTTTGGCAAAAATTTGGAATTCTTTTACACATTTCCGTGTATATAATTCAAAGCCTCAAAGCCAATTTTCTGTGTAATTGCAAGTCGTAAGAATTGATCACGTCAACTTGGAGAGAAAGAGGCAGCTACATCTCACCTTTTTCTCTTAATTAAACTTTTTGCCATCTTGAAAAAATCACTAGACGTCGTTCAAGAGAGAGAGAGAGAGAGAGAGAGAGAGAGAGAGAGAGAGAGAGAGAGAGTTGCCCAATTTTCGCTAAGCAGATTGCTGAAAAGCAACTCATGTACCTCGACTGCCGCCATGTTAGAACGAGGACAGCACGAGCTGGAGACCAACATCAAGTTTTGCTATAAAAGCAACCGTTCTCGGAAATTGCATTAATATGTTGCATGATATTCGCTGTAAGTCTAAGATACCAGGAGGGCATCTCAAACTAGTTGAGAAGAGCAAATCAGAAACCGAACTAAGTGAATATACAATGAAAGCGAACAGATGTGAGCTAACTGTGGTGCTGTTGGTGTCGGGTTGGGTGGGAGGTGGACTAAGGATATCAGTTGCAGTCCCCTGGTAAAAAGCTCCCAAACACGGAACGCTTCACCCTCTCCACCACGGGAACAGGTAACCCGAAGACTTGAACCACAGGAGACAATATAGCCCCTGTTTGTGTCACAAGAATTAGGCGTAGAAATAAAAGGAGACCAGGTTAGTATTTTTGCCAACGGAGGAACGGGTTTTTCTTAGGCCTGTATTTGGTTTTATTTCCGCCTAGTCTGTTTACTAAGAAAGGTGCTGTGAATGGAACCATTTTGAACGTGTTGAAAGTGATGTGTATGCTAAAGGATGTGCAATAAAACAGTAATGAAATGTTTTTTTTGCCCATAACTTACTGTTTGAAAGATATTCGTTCATATGATTAAGATAGTAAACTTTGTTTCTTGTATTTTTATTTTGCCAGGTAAGATTTTCATGTGTAAGATATTAAAATTGTAGTTTTACAAAGATAATATAACCTTTAATTAGCTAATTATATTTTTTGATCTGGCTACTGAAAAATTTACTTTATACGGCCTGGAACCAAGGGTATGATGACTTTTTTCTGAAAGTAAATTTTGATTGTATATATATATATTATATATATATATATATAATATATATATATATATATATATATATATATGCGTGTGTGTGTGTGCACATGTGTGTGCGTGTGGAAAACAAACATGAAAGTGTGTGCCAGCTGCTTTATTTACAGATATTCAGGATATTATTTTCTCATCATAATCAGTTTAATGAAACATTCGTCTGTCATAAATAAAGCATGTTAAGAGAAGGTCATCATATAGCCTTTGATCCACATTCAGCGAAGTAAGTCATCTACTAAGTATACATGTTTGTAGTATATATATGTTGGATGAGCTATGGTGTGTGTGTGTGTATGTTTGTATGTACTATGTATGAACATAAAGGCCTACACCGGCTGTTGGTATGCAATTATATTTTCGGATAAGGAGTAACAGAATTATGGCAATTGTAAATTTACACACACACACACACACACACACGCACACACCATTAGCTCATCCGCAGTAAGGACAGACGTAGCAGGAACTCCAGCACCGGCAGCAGCACTAGCTCCTGTAGAAGTAGTAGACAAGTAGATTAAACCGTCCAGTGGAGGCGAAAGACGAAGGTTTAGGCAGCCGTGAAGAAGTGGCAGCGTTGGGCCTTGGAAGGTTTTAAGCACTTTGCCTTTTTTGAAATGAAGAGCTACGGAAAAGGAAAGGAAGGGGTGGGGGGGGGGGGGGGTGGGGGGGGGGGGGGGGGGGCTGACGGTGTTGGGGCCTTAGTGGTGGGAGAAGGAAGACCTAGGAAAAGGGGGGGAAAGTAAGGGAGGGTGAAAGAGCTTAAAAGATCCAAAAGATCCCTAAGTCGCTCTGTGGAAGAAAGTATAACCGGAGGAAAGAGACCGTGAAAAGGGGGGAGGGGGAGACAAAGAACGCCTCCTCCGAAAGGGAACTTACCGCGCAGGATTGCATACGTAGTTATGAGTGAGAGAAAGAGAGAGAAGGTGATGGATGTAGAGACAAATTTTGTTGAGAAATTAAAACGATCAGATATCTTACTTTTATAATTTATGTTATATTGTTCTTTCGTTCTTGTATATCTTTTCCCTTTTTCGCAGATTTGTCTTTGGTCACGTTTGGTTTGAGTAGTAAAACAATAGAAGTCACAAATTTCGTTGATTAACTTCCTTTTATTTTGCATATAATTACCTGCAACGTTTATTGTATTATGTCTTTGAATAATAGAATATTCAGGTTGTTTTCATTCAAGAATTTCCTGAAGTCAGGCGATACATAATCTGGAAGCACCAAGCGGTATTACAGCACAAGATTCAAGGAATAACATTGCTTAGAGACAGAAGGAGCGAATGTGAGTGCGTAGAGGTAGAAGAAAGAATTTCGTTTCTTTGGTGGAACATTTTCTGGCCTATTATATATTTTTTTATATAGCGTAAAAATGGACTTGAAGGAGACAGAGGGATTTTTCTTAATGATTAAGTCTGTTACTACATTATGGAAAATAAAGTCAACAAATAATACGATTATTCTAAAAAATGACACGAGTATTCTAAAAAATTAGCTGCAAAGAATGCAATTTTTATTGGAAGGGATGACAAGGAATACCTTTGCTTGCAGTAGAAGGAAAGGAAATTAGAAGGAATGGGGAGGAATTCTGTTTCTTTGGATGTAAGAGTAAGGCACTTTATTGATAAGAAGAAGAAAAGAGAGTGCTTAGAAGGAGAAAGCAAAGAATACCGTTGTGAGTAAGCAAAAGGTAAGCAATGTTGTTGCTTAAAGAAATGTCAGTCATGTTTAGAGGAGAGGTGGGTAGAGTGATTATAACGATTACCTGTCAAGTTCAAAATTGATTGTGTTGTGGCTTATGAGTGAAGAGGCCGTGGCGCAGTTCACAAAGTATTTAGAAATTAACTCGTAGGAAAGGCAAAGAAATGCGACGACTTTAGCAGCACGGGGCGAAGAGTTGGTCAAATTTGTAGAACAAAATGTATTTATAAGACAGAAATCTATTGAGATGAAGGAATGGAGACAGTTCATATATATATATTATATATATATATATATATATATGTATATATATATATGTGTGTGTGTGTGTGTGTGTGTGTGTGTGTATTTACATTATATATGTGTATATGTGTGTGTGAGCTTGCTGCGCTATGTTGATAATTTCAGTGAGTAGCCTGCTATATTCATTGAAAAACACCAAGTCAGGAAATACTGGCAACATACGAGACTGACTTCTCGAGGCCTAACCTTTTCCTCCTTTGTCTCTTGTTGTGTGTAAATGAAAACAACACGGAAGTTCCCCTCTCCTCTATTCCCTTCTTTCTTTCTTTCTTTTCACGGCTCATGGCCTCCAAAAGAGGGCAAGTTGACGGGACGGCAAAGAAAACACCGCTGGTGAGTCGCGAGGCCAAATGGACAAACACTCGGCAAGTGTTGGCTAGAATTCCAATTGGCTCCGTGTGGCTTTTACTTTTTGTCGATTTTCATCTTTCTTCCGATCCTTATATTTCAAAATCTTTTGTGGAGGCTTCGGCTTTACATCTACCATATTTGTGAAGGCGTTTCATGATGAAAATGCCATTTTTAGTTCTCGAAGAAACATTTGCTCGTGTTCGTAAGTATGAGAACGTTTAACAAGCAATTTTTCCCACTGTTTTTTGTCGTAATACATAATATTAAGTTTTTTATGTAATTTTTCATGAAACTCGTAATTTTACTTGAAACTATAGTGATGGCATTTCTCATATTTACCGTTTTTCTATTGTTGATCGTTAAACTGTGAAATAAACACTCGCGTTCCACTAAAACGATTGATTTTCCCTGTAGAATGTAATGAATTCACTATAAATGGATCCAGTAAATAAGAGATATCAGTTTTATGGCAGTTTACTTTTGTGATGTGCAGTTCAATCCATTAAAAATTATTTTGAACAATAAAATTGTGGTTTTCTATAGAGGTCGATATGGCCGGCAACTTACGGCCTTCAGTCCATCCCTGCGCCTTTATCGACTCCAGCTCTGAGTGGGAAAATATGGTGTGAAAAGAAGAGGGGAATAAAGAGGATTGGAAGCCCAGATCTTAGCGACTGGAAGATTTATAACAGGAAAAGCTAAGGAAAAATCGCAGAGCTGTAGATTTTTGATAGTGTAGTTTTTTCTGAATTGATGTCTGCTTCCCATCGTACGTGCGTCTATATTTTTTCCCTTTTTCAGACGATTATTTTCTTTAACAGAGGAGAACATATTTGAGCCTTGAATGGAATAATTTTGTTTTTGTTTGTTTTAGTTGCAAATATAATGAATAGTAACTGATGTTGAATGCTAGTAATTAGTTGTATTTGACGCTTGTATATTTTTTGTAAGAAAGGTCAATAACTAAACACTAGGTTAATTCATAATAAATGGCATTTCTTGGAATAACTTAAATAGTACGCGTCCATCTCACTTCAGAATTCACAATGCTCTTCGATAATTGAATGTCGATGGAACTTAAGTTATTTCGCTGCATCTCACACGAAGTGGATTATGAAACAATCCATCATAGCTTGTGTTACCAAATGTTAAAGGAGTTAACAAAATTCGCTTTATTACGGTAATTTTGCTTTACTTTGCGCTATCTTTAAAATGTCACGAACGAGATTGCCATGGGATATTGATTTTTTTTCATCCAGGTCCCTGCTCATCAGGCAGACTTAATCAATGTAATGCCCTAATTTCATTTGAATATCCAGACCTGTTTGAGTTTTCAATTATTATTAGGTATTTCTGTTCGTTTCTGCTGGTGGTGCGATTTATGTCAGTTTCATCTGCTGATTTATTTGATTACGTACAGTAATCTCATTATTCTATTTAATCATTTTAACTGTTAGGATTTTAAAAGTTTTATTTTATTCATTTGCTCGTGCGATCGCCTACTATAAATAGATGCGAGTTTGTTCATTATTATGAAATTTTTTACCTTTGCCTTCTTTCGTATGCATTTTTGAAATCTTTATATATGTATGTGAAGTTTATGTGCTGTACAGTGATGTTTTCAAAAGATTTTTATTGACCTTGATGAATGGCTTGTGTCTCAGAACATGACATTCGACATTCAACACTTCATAGAGTAACATTTCCTATACCAAGTGAGCACGTGAAGCCTGAAAGGTCATCTCAGCCCATATTGACTCTGGACTCTAGCCATCTCCTGTGATTTTCTTTTGTTCTTGGAATTTCTTTTCTGTTTATCTCCATTCTTTGGGTATGTAAAGGCACTGAAAAGACATGCCTTTGGAACTCAAGTGACCTTGACCTGGATCTATTTCTTAGGTTAGAAGGTTGCTACACCTTCCTACATTCACCAGATGTAGTACATAGTATTGTTACAAAATCTGATGCATCCATTACTTCTCCTCATTTAAGTACAGAGAAGTCGCTTTAAATATCTGCGTATATGTAATTCGCTTTCATTGTATCATAAAAGGAGGCGTGATCATGTAGCCCTGCTTTGTAAACGATCCAGTAATTGAAAATTAAGTCGTACCTTCATTGTGTAATTTAGGCCTAATGTTCCCAATGTCTGTGACGCAATTTCGTTGCTTTGCAGATCATAAGTTTCTTGCGAATAACCCATTAAAGGAATGAATTGGAGGAATGGACTGGCGGAATGAATTGGTTTCGCTCTCATGCGCTGCCTTGTAACCCGACGGCACAGCATTTGCAAATGGCCATTCGGGGTGTCATTTGCATAGGACACGAATCGGCTTTTGTTGGGGGTTACAACACGGTTCAGACGGTCCATCGGTGAAGTTGGGGGTTACAACACGGTTCAGACGGTCCATCGGTGCCTGGAAAAACAATCATGAACCGGAGCTCGGGAGTTTGGATCGAACAGGAGAGGCAGTTGTCGGATGAAAGAGAGAAGGGGACACCAGTCCAAAAGTGATGGAGGGGAAAGAGCGGAGTCAGGTGCTTAAGACAAGTGTAACTGACTTACCTGCTAATATGAATATCTCTTTTGGTGCTTAGGCCTCACAAAATGAGCATTTTGTGTCTTTCAACTACGGAGGAGATATTTCAATTTAAGGACACAAGGACAGGCCCCATGGCGAGAGAGTGCCACCGGGAGGAGGCCTCTGTAGAGTTGATGATGCTGCCGCGCTTGTTACACTTCCTGTGACTGAGAGGGTAGCGTCCCGTCCCCTTTGGGCCTCTGTTTGCTTACTTTAAGTGTCCCCGCTAATGGCGAATAGTCGATTTTCGCTCTCTCTCTCTCTCTCTCTCTCTCTCTCTCTCTGTGGTAGTTTCTCATTCTAGTCCAGTTTACCGTATTCTCTCTCTCTCTCTCTCTTTGTACTTAATTACGTTAACAAATGTATTGCACTCGTGTCACTGTACTTTAGTTGCATAGACCTATTTTGAAATACTTTAGTTGCATAGGCATATTTTAAAATACTTCAGTTGCATAGGCCTATTTTGAAGGATCTTTCGTTCGAGATGTCACAGACCAAGAATGGTGCTCGAGCCTAATTACCGCAGGGTTCATTTTCCTCCCCTCAGAGTGTCTTTAATAGACTTCGTTGAATGTGTTTTATACATTCCGTACTACTGAAGCTCGAAGGGAAGCGGTTATTAGGGAGGTGTTTGAGGGGACATTTAGGTAAAGAGCTGTTATTTCCAATTATTCATATATCGTAGTTGATTTTCGTAATAGTAGTTGATTGATGCGTTTTTCCACAGCACGCCTGTCTTTTTGTTAGGAAAATGACTTTTCATAAGTATTTATATGTATACGTATGTGTGTTTGTGTTTTTTTCTTATGCAGTAATTAGTTCCTAATTTAGAATTATGATATGACAATGTAATTTTCTAGTGGTGGAACTTTATTTTAAAAAGAAAACGTTCCAGGTGTCATATCAGTAGAAAATCATTCAAATGAAAGGTCTTTGATGTATAATTGATGTGTTCCATATAACTCAACGTAGGCCTATTAGAGTCTAAGTAGGCTAACGAATAAATGCGTTGCTTGCTTCACTATCAAATTGATTCCCTCCACTGCCAAGCTAAGGGAAATCCTTCCGCTTTTATTCTGTGAGCCTTTTGTCACCCATATTTTCAAGAGGTAGGTCTTAGGAATTAGGTTTTAGATAGAGACATCTGAACCGAATTCTCAGATGAAAAGCCCTGCAATCAAAGTGTTATTTGCACGGATTGCAGACGGACTTAGGAGGCATGCATTGTAACTGATTTGACATGCGAACGGACTGAGTCGAGTCTGACCTATGAAGCCTTATTACCATGTGAATGCAGTGCAATTGGCGGGTGAATGCAGGGCAATTAGATGTCGTTTTAAGAAATGATAAAAAGATCTCCCTAAGGTAACATTTGCAATTTAACCTATGAATGTTGATCAGTCAGAGATTACGTATGTTCTTATAGGAGAAATAAAGGTATTCATAGATACCTTGGCAACATCGCATTTAACTTATAGAAAATCGTGGAGAAACTTCAGCGTTAGTAATGAAAAAACTCACACGTACATTGTAAACGGGCACCGATGGAAAGGGCGTCTGAATATTTGTGCCCAGCTGTAGAACATATTTAATTTCATATGTGTACTGTCGTATTCCGCATCAATTAATTCTAGTCATTTCCATGTTCAGAGATTTGCCTATTGCGTATGCCTGTCTCGTCTCTACGTCTTTTTTTTCTTCTTTTTTTTTTTTTAAGGTAAGTTGTTCATTTCGTCAACCGTCGTGAACAGGGATCATTATGTAAACATAATTATGCACTATCCACTATACACAGAATGATCAGTGATAGGCCAAAGTTACTTCCCTTTTGTTTTCCAGAATTTAGACTCCTTCATATTCCGATATTTATTTTTGCGAAACGAAGATCTTTGTCACCAGTTTTCTATATAGCATTCTCCTGGTTATAAGGTAGTTTTGGTTATCTTTATCTCCGTCAAAGTGATACTTTTCCTAATTATCATTATTGGTATTTTACTTTGACTCTTATAATAAACTGCAATAAAGACTAATATTAATGATAAAGAAAAACCTCTTCTTTGGTGATATCAACCGCTAACCTGTGACTTGCCAAAGCAACCTTATTTACGCTCAGCGGTGGTGGAACGCAGGGGCTTGAAGATTCTCTCAAAGCAATGTTCAGTTGCAAAGGGTTATGTGAATTAGGGGATATTTTTCTCTCTGGACGTTGATCCTATTTCGAAATGATTATTCGGTGTTGCCCACTATGTGATGTTCCTCTCTCCAGTACTCTAAATACCTGCTGTCCACTAGGAAAGAAGAACCCTTCTTTACTGTAGCTTGAAGGGACATCAGTAGAAGTGGCTACATTTGGCCGTGAGGCGAATCTGAGAGAGAGAGAGAGAGAGAGGAAGATGAGAGAGAGAGAGAGAGAGAGAGAGAGAGAGAGAGAGAGAGAGAGAGGATGAAAAGAACGAGGAGGTGAGACACAAGAGTAAATACCTCCACAGAAATTTTATCGCATATGCAAAAATACATACAACCACATACTGAAGATAAAAGATCATTTCACTTGCTTGAAAGAATTAAGACACTGCTTGAAACTTTAAAATCTTACCGGAGCAGGTATACGTATCTCAGAGAGAGAGAGAGAGAGAGAGAGAGAGAGAGAGAGAGAGACTAGATGGTTGTTTAGGGGAGGGGCCGTAGAAGGGGGAGGGAGAGGGTGGCTTGATTGGGAGCGGTAACTTCCCGTTCATTTATTTGCCTTTGACGTCCGCTTTTAGCTTCAAATGGAACCGCCGCCGTTTGGAAAACACGCGCCGTAGAGAGATCAAATCAACTCGATTTAAAGTGCTTGTGTGAAGTTGATCAAGTAACGTAATTATCCGAATGCTCGAGCACCGGTCCAGGGGAACCTCTCTCATCTCTCTCTCTATCTATCTATCCAGCCTCTTTCCAGATTCCAGAAGCGCGATTGGACAGGCGGAGGAATTATGCAGGAGATGGAGCGACATCCCACAGCTGCTGAATCTTTCAGCTTTGAAAAGCAGGCCGGCACCTGCGCCTCTTGCTGATGTATGTTTTAGGGCGACAGGAGAAAAACCATCGCCAGGCTTCAAATTCTATGAGGCTGATTTAGCTTTGATTATTTATGGACATTTTTGATTCGTAAGATATGGTGGCACTTTCTATCTATCTTTAGGGCTAAAAGGAAAGGGATAGTACCGATGCTTTTTCTGTTGGACTACAAATTGGCATCACTGCTGATGTATATTTTAGGTGAGCCAAAATTTGCAGCACTCGAAATTTTTAATGTTGATTTATCAGTTGCTCCTCTTATGTTTTGGTCATATTTTCTTTTTATGTTTTAGACGACAACGTTACGTACAATGTAATTTTGCAGTTTAGACTATTCACAATGAGACCTATTTTGCGCCATGAATTACAGTAAGTCCAGTCTCTTCAATATTACAATGAAAGTCTAGTTAAAAGTCTGGGGGACTATGTCGCATTTCAATTAATGAATCTCTTTATTAGTTTCTATCAATATACATACATACATACATATATATATATATATATATATATATTATATAATATATATATGATATAAATATAAAAATATATATGTATATAATATATATATATATATATATATATATATATATATATATATATATATAAACTTTTACCTGATGTTGATACGTCTAAATATAACATTGTAATTAAATTCCATTGAACCTTTATTGTTGCAGTAATTACGGAATCGTGGTTGCTTATTGAATTCCCCTATTAAAAAAAAACTCATTTCAAACCATTCCTTTCGTGGTATAAACGAATGACCTTTCAACTCTCACTAATAGCCTCGAAAGATTTCGATTAGAAAAAAGAAAACGAGGATGGCGGTGAGGGTGATGATGACGATGACCGAAGGAGGAATAATACAGCGGTGGGTATTATTTGATCGTTTGCCCCGTTCAAACAATGCCTCGGACATAAGCAAACACTCCGGCCGTAACTGAAGAACCTGACGCGGATCATCATTGAGTCTAGGGTTATGCTGGAGGGTGAGGGGAGGTGGCAGTACTTTTGATTTCTTAGTTTTATTTTGGCTTTTTCATTTTTGTTTGAGTTGATTATCCCTCTCACTTTATACATGTTTTATATGAGAGGCCGTTATCGTATATACGTGTATATTTTTGGAAATCTTTTAATTCTTGATTTCATGTTTGATATTCTCGAAGTATATAGCATTAACATTACATTTCGAGCAGTTTTGATGATGAGCAATATATCTTTTTGCTTTTACAGGAGTATCTTTAATTCTGTTTAAGCTTATTCTACTATTCATTTCGCCTTCCGTTCCCTATTAACGTTTGTCGTCAGAATAGAGTTTTGATTGGCATTGTCCATTTAAGCTTATAATTAACATTTGTCTGATTATTTAATTCCCTGTTCCACTTTGATGTCTCTTTTATATTTCTCGTTGCTGTATGTTTTCGGTCAATCACCTTTTCGTACGTTTTATTTATAGGATTATCTACTTTTTGAGTTAGAGAGAGATCTCGACTAATTGTTTAATTCACTTATTTTTTAGTCTAATTTTCTATTTTACTTTGATTTGTGTTACACGCACACACTCACACACGCATATATACGTGTGATATATATATATATATATATATATATATATATATATGTGTGTGTGTGTGTGTGTGTGTGTGTGGGGCGAGATGTGTATGAGTCATCTCGGGCCAAGTTCAGGGGTCCACAGCTTGCCTCTTACTCTCCACCCCTTTACCCATGGGGTAGCAGTTTACCATGGGGTAGCAGTGCGTATTGGCATAAGACTTGCTTAATCTAAACCAACTACCGATGTGTGTGTGTGTGCGTGCGCGTTTTCACTTCATTGTCCAGATATAAGTAAGAGTCCGTGCAAGCCTAGGCACATCTTTAATAAAAAAAAAACGCTGCATAATGTGATTATTGATTGCTGTTGTTATGAAAATAATTTAACAGACTAGATAGTTCAGGGCATTTTAAAACAAAACTTAAGACAAATGTAAATTCACAAAATACTCTCTCTCTCTTTCTCTCTCTCTCTCTCTCTCTCTCTCTCTCACACACACACAGTGTTTCTTTCCATTTAGATGAGGGTTGGCTGGGGACTTTCAGCAATAACGCAGTCGTGACTGGAGAGCCCTTCTCTCCTATCAATACGCTCATTGATATTCAGTGGCGTATTTTCACTGCCAAAGCGTATTTACAGCAGCGTATTTTGAATACGTTTAGCGAAGTCATTCTTATTTGAAGTGTGCCCGGAGTAGGACCTCGGTATCCTGCTCTTGACTTTTTTCATTCATGTTGGTTTTATGTCTTTTTGTTGCTTTTTCAACTTTTCCTTTTTTCTAATTATTGTTATAGATATAAGCGTCCTTTAATTTTCATTGTTATTTACTTTACTTTATTTTTTATCAGTGTTGGGTTTTATCCCTTATTCTTTCATCGTTATTTTTATATCGTAGTTTCTAATGTTTTATAGTTTTGTTCATATATATATATATATATATTATATATATATATATATATGTGTGTGTGTGTGTGTGTGTGTGTGTGTGTGTGTGTGTGTGTGTGTATAATTTTGTGTGTTTGCGTGTTGGTCAGTAGGATTATTTTGCTGTCTTTTTTAAGTTGAAGATTTCTGTTGATTTTAAATATTATTCTTGATTAACTGCAGGCCGCACCTAAGCATTATCCATTTTTTGTATTAAAAACCAAAATGGCTGAAATTTCTCTTAGATTTATCGTTCTTCAATTGCCTAAACGATTTCAATTAATTACTGAAATCTACTACCTTCCCCCTTTTTGCGAGGATGTGTATGTAGTACTGTTACTCTGAATGTGAGTTTTCAATGCATAACTTGCATGATATTGTTTCCATCTGTGTAAATCTTCTGACCTTTATTATGAAACCATGCACTCTCTGTCTCTTCCCTTATTGCTCAAGTATATCGTAGAACACAGAGGAAGGACCTTTTAAAAGTACCCGTAATTATATTTTTCTTGCTAATTTCTGGTGTCTCATGAATTAAATCGTTTTAAGACGAAAGTTATGAGAAGCAGTAAAGTCACATATTGCATCGTTTCCTATCAAAAGAGAAACCAAACGAAAGTTGCACTTAACGATTTCCGCATTTGATTCCAGCAACAAGAACTCTCAATAATCTTAAGTGGGACGAATCCATTCTGATTATTCCCTAAACATGATTCGCTATTGTCCACAAATGTTTTCCCTTTTTCTGTCCCATCAAGTTTTATTCATATTTTGAGTTATCTGCTGATGATGGTAGATTAGGCTAGCCTTGTGCCAGCACGATTGTCATATTTGCTTATTGTTAACTCGTCATTTAGATTTTAATCACGCTATTTCCAGGAACAAGTGACTTCGGAGACCTAGTAAGGGTTTTAAGTAAGTTGTTATGCGTACATTACTTATTGTGATGGCTTATAAGGCTTGTAATTTAGGTAAGCAGTGCGTTATTGATGTGCGGTAAGATATTTATTTTTATATTTGCGGATTACATAGAAAGGGGCCTTTTGCCATAAATGTTACGAGTGAATCAATATTTATTACCGTACGAGGAAAGTAGGCACAAGCAGACTCTGTTGGCTGATTCAGTGGCGAATTTGTTCAGGATATTGAGTCTGGATACTCACTATTATTATTATTATTATTATTATTTTTTTTTTTTTTTTTTGCTCTATCACAGTCCTCCAATTCGACTGGGTGGTATTTATAGTGTGGGGTTCCGGGTTGCATCCTGCCTCCTTAGGAGTCCATCACTCTTCTTACTATGTGTGCCGTTTCTAGGATCACACTCTTCTGCATGAGTCCTGGAGCTACTTCAGCCTCTAGTTTTTCTAGATTCCTTTTCAGGGATCTTGGGATCGTGCCTAGTGCTCCTATGATTATGGGTACGATTTCCACTGGCATATCCCATATCCTTCTTATTTCTATTTTCAGATCTTGATACTTATCCAATTTTTCCCTCTCTTTCTCTTCAACTCTGGTGTCCCATGGTATTGCGACATCAATGAGTGATACTTTCTTCTTGACCTTGTCAATCAACGTCACGTCTGGTCTGTTTGTCACGTATCACCCTATCCGTTCTGATACATAGTCCCAGAGGATCTTTGCCTGATCGTTTTCTATCACTCCTTCAGGTTGGTGCTCGTACCACTTATTACTGCAAGGTAGCTGATGTTCCTTGCACAGGCTCCAGTGGAAGGCTTTTGCTACTGAATCATGCCTCTTTTTGTACTGGTTCTGGCAAGTGCCGGGCATTCACTTGCTATGTGGTTTATGGTTTCACTTTTTTCGTATTGCACTTCCTAACATATGGTGAGATGTTATTTCCGTCTATCGTACTTTGAACATATCTGGTTCTTAGGGCCTGATCTTGTGCAGCTGTTATCATTCCTTCAGTTTCCTTCTTTAGCTCTCCCCTCTGTAAGCCATTGCCAATTGTCATCGCTGGCTAGTTCTTTAGTCTGTCTCATGTATTGTCCGTGCATTGGTTTGTTGTGCCAGTCCTCTGTTCTTTCTGTCTTTCTCCTGTCCTGTATATTTTCTGGGTCTTCGTCTGCTTTTATTAGTCTTCTTCCCATGCACTCTTTAGCCACTCGTCTTCACTGGTTTTCAGATATTGCCCCAGTGCTCTGTTCTCGATGTTGACGCAGTCCTCTATACTTAGTAGTCCTCTCCCTCCTTCCTTTCGTGTTATGTATAGTCTGTCCGTATTTGCTCTTGGGTGTAGTGCTTTGTGTATTGTCATATGTTTCCTGGTTTTCTGATCGTATGCTGCGGAGTTCTGCCTTCGTCCATTCGACTATTCCTGCGCTGTATCTGATTACTGGCACTGCCCATGTGTTTATGGCTTTTATCATATTATTATTATTATATTATTATTATTATTATTATTATTATTTATTGTTCTAAAGGGTCCACAATAATACAAAGTGTAAAAAGTCCGTGTATAATTTATACACGGACTTTTTACACTTTGTATTATTGTGGACCCTTTAGAACATTATACATACTCTCGTGATAGAGAGTTTTTCCCTACTAATTATTATTATTATTATTATTATTATGTGAGGTTTTGCTAAACTTTAATAGCAGCTTGTTGTTGTTGTTGTTGTCTTTGTTTTCCCGGCTTAAATGGGAATTTGGTATTTATTAAGAACGGTCAACGACTATTACTATTGTCTGTGCAATGACGTATAATTTTGTGACGGCGCGGCAATAATTGAGAGCGGCAGAAAAACTGTGCGCCGGAATCATGGTAGTGTGGTCATTTCATATTCCTTTTGTGTGCTGTGTGCTAATGGGGAAATAAACAGAGACGGTCGTTCATAATGTACCTCGCTGTGATTACCGAAACCTGCTGCGTCCTGGATGAGGTGGACTGAACGCAGACGTTCGTAGTTTTGTTTTGTTTCTGTTTTGTCCCGTTTTGCCTATTGCCTATTAAGTTGGGTTTTGCTTATAATTGCGTTTTCATTGATTATGATTTCTAGCTGCAAACGTTTCGGACCAAGTGTTCAGACGAGTTATATTATTCTTATTACTCTGTTCACGTTTACTTCTTGCTGCTGAGTTCGTTTTTATTCACATCACGATTTTGCATCGTGTTAAATATATATTTTACGTAATTATTGAATGATGGGTAAAATTGAGGGTAATGTAAGGTAAATCTCAACACGTAAAACTGTGGTGGCTGGAAAAATTCACATTCAGGTGGAAAATACTTGACAATTCGTAGTTTTCTTCTTCAACTTAATTTTAGCGCAGAAATTAGCAGCTTCTGCTATGAAAGCGAAGTGCAACTCGATACCAGACATGGCATCTTGGGCCAGTATTTAGGGGCGTCTTAACCAAGGCTTCAAGCTAAGCACTTGGTCCCACTTCTGTTTAAACAGAAATCGTGTGGATGATATTACAGCGCTGAACTGTTTAACGGCTTGCGAGTAACCTCTTAATTGTTCCTAGCTTGAAAGCGAGCATGTAACGATCGTGAATCTCCTTGTGTTTGTGGGTGCGTGAGGAAGGTGTGAGTGTGTGGTGTGGCTGGTGTGTGATTGTGTGGGTATGTTATTATGCGGCTTTATGTGGCTGCTTTGACGTTCTAATACGGATACGCTAATCGCACATGCGTGTGTTTATATTGATGTGGGTTTTGGTGTAAATGTTGCATGTATGGGACGCGATGTGTTTGTGGGTTGTGATTATGGTTGTGTGTGCCCCTTTGTGTGCTTTGTTTTTATATTTAATGAGTATTTATGTGTTAAACGTTTATGGGTGTGTTTTTCTGCGTTTGAGTAATGAACGTACTACTTCCAATGCTTGATCTGTGCTCTGCTTAATTGTGCACGGCGGAGCTCATAAACTCGCTTTTGAATCATGGCGGGAACAAATCCATTTGAAATCTCTTTGCGACGCCTGAAAAACGAGGATCAGATCGCTTTGTTTATGTTTAAGGAATGAATGGACGAGAGAGAGAGAGAGAAGAGAGAGAGAGAGAGAGAGAGAGAGAGAGCAGTACTTTTAAATTAACATCACTTTACCTTGTTTCATCCTTTTGTTATGAGTTATTGATGTAGACGTCATTAAAGGTAAACTGAAAGGGGAAGGGTCGTTTTTGCATTTCTGACAAAAGGCGTCTTGGTATTGTGTAGCTTCGATTAAAGTAGAACTAATCAAAATTAAATATAATCTTTCCATTCATGTTATTAACTCAGTATGAAAGGTCGTAAACAAATTGCATTGATTGCCCGAGCAAATCATCTCGTGCAAAACGGAGAAGGAAAAACAGGAAAAGAATTGGATCTGCTGGCTTTGCATAACCCTTCCCTTTAACGTGAGATTGAACTTCAATTAAATTGTTCGCTCTGCTGTCAGCTGCGATCAAACTCTCAGGCAGTATTAGTATAGCAGAGGTACCTCGGCTCAGAGAACATCATGCTTCGGTATAGAAGGCATATTTTATAGTCTCTCTCTCTCTCTCTCTCTCTCTCTCTCTCTCTCTCTCTCTCTCTCTCTCTCGTCTATATGTATATATATATATATATATATATATATATGTATGTATATATGTGTGTATATATATATATATATATATATATATATATATATATATATATATATATATAAAACTGTCTGAGTTCGAGACTGCTTGATCAATTACAAAATTTGCTAGTGAATACTTGACATATATAGATAGTCAATTTTTTAGTTTTTCTGTAAAAGAAAACTAGTGTGTTGGCTTTGCCTATTGGTATTTTAATCATCCACCCTCTGATCATCAAACATTCCAAATTGCAGCCCTTTAGCCTCAGTATTTATTTTGTTTAAGGTCAAAGTTAGCCATAATCGTGCTTCTGGCAACGATAAAGAACAGGCCACCACCGACCCGTGGTTACAGTTTCACGGGGCGCCGCTTATACAGCATTATGCCGAGACCACCGAAAGTTATATCTCTTTTCGGTGGCCTTGATCATATGCTATAGCGGCTGTACGGAAAACGCGATTACTCCGAAGTGCTTGTTTTGTTTTTGTTTTTTTTACTTTATTTTCTTCTTAAAAAGGTTGCTTGTGTATGGTGGAAATTTGTGCTTAATGTTCTTACCCATCATTCTGTCCAAGTTTTTTATTTCTCTCTCTCTCTCTCTCTCTCTCACACACACACACACACACTTTCAAGCTCCGCCCTCATACTGAAATGGCGAAGCTCTTTGAAGCGTGTAAGTTTAATTGTGTTGGGAGTTTCTGAAGCGTTATTGTTGAAGTCGTTCAAGGGACTGCAGGGATGGGCGAGGCAGGGCAGGGGTAGTAGGACAAGGAGCAGAACGAGGAAGGGCAGTTGTAGAACAAGGAGCAATAGGACATCAGAAGGCGCTCGAAGTTGTGTTGCGCCGAAGTTATTGCCTTTCTCCTTCCCAGTGGGTCATTTTGGTAGGACATTCTGCCTCCGGTCTCTGATGTGTCCCTGGGAATGTTTAGGATGATACCACCTTTAACCTCGTTTCAAGATCTGTCGTTTGTATCTTTGAGAGGTATGATTTAGGAAATGGCAACAGCTCTCGACTTCACTCTTAGAGATATATAATCAAAATTTCGAGGATTACTCGAGTTCTGTGCTTAACGGCAGTAAGTAAAGGGAGACTATCTACAGATTTAAAACTTTTTCAGCATCCGTGCTGAAGATCAAGTTCTGTCTAAGCTATTTATTTGATTCCTGTTTTATATACATGCATGACTTCACCCATGGATCAGATCCGGCGAACGGCATTCTTTTGACTGTTTTGGCCTTTAAATGTTATTGCTAAGATTTCCTTTGAAATCTTTGATTAGAACATTTTCAATTTCTGTTGTCTGCAGCGCTTTAATTGTGGATTTCTCGGTGGTTTCTCCACTTCGTTTTCTCCACTTTCTTTTTCATTCCCTTTACTCCATTCATTCAAGTTTGATCATTTCGGTGACCTTCGGAGAGTCGTTGTATTTTAAGTTTTTTGACATAACTTTTCAACTTGAAATACCCTTTGAATCATTGGCAGTCTCAGAGAAGACAGGGAAGTTAGGTTTTGATTCAGAAAAGGACCTGAAAATATATTTCTCACAAAGACACCAAATAATAGAAATAATGCAGTGACGTTCTAATTATTTTTATCCGCTTTACACACTTGCCACTGTAATAGTCTTAATCCCATTGTGATCATCACTGTTAATTTTTTTTCATTTAATTTCTTTAATCATCCTTTTAATATTCTGCATGATTTGACATTCAATATTTCAATATGTGTTTATATTTGGTAATTTGTATTTGAGGTACCTCTCTCTCTCTCTCTCTCTCTCTCTCTCTCTCTCTCTCTCTCTCTCTCTCTCTCTCAAAAAGTTTCGTATTGATTCATATGGCAGCTGTCGTACCACATGGAATTCATCTTAAAATACGTAAGAACTGGATGAAACGTCTCTGTAGACTGCCGCACCTGATGAGTTCTCTAATAATTTAAACGGTTACATATGTTAGTCCCATAAATTAAGGAATAAGAAAGTGCAAGATATCCGAAGGAAGGTTCTTTCTGTTGCCATTAGTATGTTGGTGAGGCATATGACTGGTTCCAGTATTAAAGGGAGATTAAGAAAATAGTATTAATCGATAAAAGATAATTGCCAAGACTTACTGTTGCCGCAGTCGATAATTTATATAAAACATGAAACATAAGAAACAAAACCAGCATTTATTTTACGACAGCTTTGAACGTTATGGACTGATAGTGACAATATGAAATTTGAATTAGTTTGCTGACACGTATGTAGAAAATAAGATTGAGTCCAGAAAAAATAAGAGTTCTCCATACCTAAATGCGAGGTACTGTTGGTAACGACACATTAGAAGTAGAAGCAAGAAATTTTCGTGGGTAGGACTCCATATACGTATATTATAATGCGCAGAAACGTCTGCTTTGCTCATATTAGCAATATATACGCAAAAATGATTGAAATACGAAACATTTCTTAAGTAGCCCTACCAGTTGCTTACAGACAAAAAATTTACTATCGCAAGCATAAATGACAAAATGGCCATTATCACAATACCTGAGAATGGATATTTTAAACCCTTATACTTAAGGAAATGGTCATTGATCGGAAAGTCTCAATTACTGAAGATTGCGGTGTCCTGTTAAGGAAAAATAAATCAACATATGGGAAATGGAAAGCAGCGTATGTTACCAGGTGCTCTGTTTGTTATCCTGCAACCAATCAAAGTAGATAAGTATTATATCAAGAGCAAAATATCGATTATCGTTTGATGATGCGTGCTAAGATACATGACGGTGGTGAATTCCTCATTGTGTATATTTAGTGATACAATAATCATAATATGAAGTGATGTCAAGAGCAAAAAATTCCTAATTTTCACATGATGAATTTCGAGTCGTTACTATATCTTGAACGCCCTCTCTCTCTCTCTCTCTCTCTCTCTCTCTCTCTCTCTCTCTCTCTCTCTCTCTCTCTCTCTCTCTCTCTCTGTATACGTGTGAAAATTGCTGAAATGGACAGTCGAATGTCTGTAAGTAGTCGAAGCCTAAATTTGTTAATTCTTGTTCGTATTTTATTCCATAGTTGTAAATTCTTGGTTCTTTGTCTATTGACAGTCTCTGTCTGTTATTGATCTGTCTTTATATTTCATTTTGTTCTCTTTCTTTATTTTATTGGATTTTTTTTACTTGAAGTTAGATATACTGTATATAATACAGTATATTCAACTTTAAGTAATTTATGGCTTTCTTAATAATATGTTCAAAACAGGCTGAAGCGTAGAATCTTCCCTCTCCAATAAAAAAAAGATAGTGCAACATCAAACACTGAAAGTGAGTGAAAAAAAAATCCCATGCGTCTGAATTTTTTCCGTCCCGATATTAGGCAACATCGGAATTGTCCTTTGTGCTTGCTGTGCATTTTCATCGGTATTGACCTTTGACCTTTGCGACAGCCATTATATCAGGTGGCAACGTTCCATGCATTAATTTTCATTCTTTCGCTTTATTTTCTTTGTAACATTTTTTTTGTTTCTTCTCTCTGCGGAAATGCACTTTCATTATTTTTTTCCTTTTATAATTGTTGTGTTTTTATTTCACGGATTCTGGTTGTTTCTTTTCCTCCTTTGGCGGTAAAATGAAAATCACCCACACTCACACTATATATATATATATATATATATATATATATATATATATATATATAATATATATATATATATATTTATATATATATATATATATATATATATATATATATATATATATATATGTGTGTGTGTGTGTGTGTGTGTGTATGTAGTATATGTATGTGTGTCACAAGCATTAGGCTGCATATGCCCCTCAATCTCGAATTCACTCTACCTCGGAATAACATACATAAACCGAAAAGGAGTTTGAAAGTGTTAGCGGCTCGTCACCAGTGGCTCCCGTTACTGAAAAGTCATTACCTCCCAATAGTCATTCAGGAGTTCGAGTCTCCGTATAGACGAACTGCTTACCACTTATAAAATGCCCTTCGGTATACGTTTGTTATTCCGAGGTTGAGTGAATTTGATCTTAAACGACGTTTGCAGCTCTCGATCACATAGCAAATGTGATTACCTTTAGATTACTGTGAATCACTGCTGCCGCTCCTGGGTTGGAGATTACATAAAGCAGTCGAGTCCCTTCCTCTGTGGACTTGGAAGTAATTTGCTGAAGTAATTGGGAGCATTGACGGTGGATATGAATGGACTCAAGGTGCCAGACTGAGCAAGAATTTCAACCCGGACTGGGGTCGCTGAACAAGAGAGCGAGAGAGACAGAGAAAGACAAAAAAGTAGCTGAAAATAGGATGGGAGACGGGAAACGAACAATATGCCATATGGGGCAACTTTAGTTTCTCATTAGTTTTAATGAAATTCTACTTTTTATTCCCATTGTTGAGGAAGTTTCCCCAAATGTATAAACGTCCTGTGTCGTTCCTTGATTTTTCCTCCCTTTTCCTCTTGAACCCAATGCCACTGAGTTTTATACTTCTTTCAGCTACGTTGTGAATAATAGTTTTTATATTTACCTTTCCTTCTTCTTTTTTTTATTTTGAAAGGAATATCATCTGTTTTTCGGCATCTTTTTCCTTCAAGAAAGTTCCACTCCTTTTCCTGTTTCTTCTTCTTCATTCACAGTGCTATTCGTCTCTTTTCGTTTCCATTTTTATTTTTAAGACATTGCCGTCTGTTTTATTATTTTTCACCGTCTTTTATCCATCCCAGATCCGTCTGGGTTTCCTATTTTTCTGTTTTCTGTTTTTCAGCCTTGTGTCTTCTTTTGTCCATTTGTTGGCACTAGGTGCCAGATGGGTCTTTTAGGGCCTTCGTTAAAGAGGTCTGGAAGACTGATTTCGTCTCACAATCGTAGCCAATCGTGTCGTCATTATCTAGGGAGAAGCCAATGGGTCCCCTCGGGGACGTGGGTGGGATTTGGGGTCGGAATTGATGATCCAGAGAGAGAGAGAGAGAGAGAGAGAGAGAGAGAGAGAGAGAGAGAGAGAGAGATTGTCGATCAAGTGTGAAATTAAAGAGAAATCTCTCTCTCTCTCTCTCTCTCTCTCTCTCTCTCTCTCTCTCTCTTCTCTCTCTCTCTCTCTCTCTCTAATTAGTTTTCGGTGTAAGCCAAAGATTTAACTGGAAAAAAGCGCTGTCAAGCAGAATGTTATTTTAACTTGGTTCCTGCTATTCTTGAAGCTTATCAAGGAACGCCCTTTGGGCAAAGATACAAGAGTTAGTTAGAAACAATTATTGGTCAGTGGATTAGATTATGCAAAAGTTGAACTTAGACGGTAAATCTTGCTTTCATAAGAGCGTTATATTAACAACTATGAGGGTGGTAGGCTCTTCAGTTTTATAAGTGTACTGGATATGTAATAGTTGTAAAGTAGAAAGTGAAGAATTATTGACGTGAATGTAGCAAATGGGTGTAACCTTTTCCTTTTCGTGTGCTCTGTCAGTTTTTTTCACTGTTATAACTGCTATTAGCTTATACAACCACTCGCTCAGATACTTAGCGCTATATTTCGAAATAAAGCTGCCAGGTAAATTATAGTGTTAAATAAGCTTCCTCCCGTAGAATTCCTCTATAGTGTTCTTAACTATTCTCTGTTCCAGATAACTATATTATGTGATTGATAGCCTATGTTCATCCCTGAACTGCCGAGTCAAAGATGAGCCCCCTTCAGGCATCTTTCACGACGTCAATCGCTTCAACGACTTCCGCAGAAGGCCTATCAGTAGGGCCTCGACTCCCCACGTCGTCCACTGAGCCACTCGTCGTACGCTTTCCGGATGATATAAGGCCCTTCTGATCCAGCACTTCTCTAGCCCCCTTTTCGGTCTCCTCCACTTTCTCCTTGCGCACAGACTTTCGATTCATGTGAAGAACGGTATTTTTTTCTCCCTGAATAGTGACGAAAGCGTTGTGAGACGAAATGGAGGGGAAAATATTCAGTTTCGAAGATGCAGGGTAGAAAAAAATGTGCATCAAATTCATGTAATGAATTTTAACTTCCACTGCAGGAGGAAACAGTTTGTAAGAGACTGAAGCTGGAATCGCAGATAAATTGCCCGATCACTGATACACAGTGATTTCAGAAGTAAAATTAGAGAGAAATAAATTTTTGCAAGGTTTGTTGATAATTAATGTAATGAGTTAAGAGTATTAACTATTGATATGAACTGTTGGAAAAAGTAACATTCAGCTCTCCCTCTCTCTAGGCTTGGATTCCATTTCGTGAGATATTTTTTTTTTTTTTTTTTTTTTTTTGCAACGTAACAGGCGTTGTAATTGATCCGGTATATATCCCTTTCCCCTCCTTTTCATATAGTAGGTTATTTCACGCCTTGGTTAGCCAATGGGGTGTATTATTATTACGCTCTTATTGTTTCCCCTCGGTTCTCTTGGGGAGGGAGAGGGGGATGTGGGGGTTTTGTTTGGTAGGGGTCTGGGGGTGGGGTTAGATTAGGGAAGGCAAGGAGCTGTCTGGAGGGAATTGATGGAATGAAGCTTCATTTTTAGGTTCTCTCGCTTTGGGATGGGTTGCCAAGACAAGATGGATGGAGAAGGATTTGAGACGCCTTCAGTAATTTAATGGTAGTGTCTGGCCGTATGTATATTGCATAATTATGAATGTATGTATTCATGTGCGTATGTTATAAGGTATACACCTGTGCATGCACCTGTGTTATCGAATGTATAAGAAGTCTGCAGTACCAATAATAACAATAATAATAATAGTGAAGAAAGAAATGAGGGATAACAAAAGCTATCTACCTATTCATGTGTATATTATCGAGAGAGAGAGAGAGAGAGAGAGAGAGAGACTCACACCTCTTAAGAATTAGAATATCGTTAATCTTTATCACTGAAGTGACTGCCTTGATTGAGTAATATTAGATTAAAACGAAGTTTACCGACTGATATGATACGCTCATGTCTTTGTCTCTCGTTTCATGCTCGACGCATGAGGGGGCTCAGTCTATTCCCTCCTTTGTCTTGACGTCGAGTATGGTTCGTGGGCTCCTTGTCTTTCCCTCTCTATAATCATTTGGATGAGGATCGAGTTTCGAATTGCTCTCTCCTTCTGGAAGGAAATGACATTTCATTTGGGGTATTGCAGTGTACTCTGCATACGCAATTGTTTCTGGAAGGAAATGACATCCTTCGCTGCTTGAATTGCTTTTTGTCGTCGACAGGTATGATGGTGCAACCTAGTTACTGTTTGCACACACGCACACACACACAAGCACCCTGACACACGCACACACACATGTATATACTACACACACACACTACTACTGTTTCCCTGTCACGGCAAGTTAAAATTGTTGAAGCTAATATTCGGAATAAAGGTTACCAAAGGAAGTTCACGTTCTTAGTATCTGTATACCGAATCCATGCACACTCATTCATATACATGAGAAATGCTTGCTTTTGTTTTCATGGTATAAATTTTAACATGTTAACATGAGAGCAGAATAATTTATTGTTCATATACCCACAATACAAATATGGATGCAGCTTTTATGTGTACTTGCATTTAAAAATTTATGTTTATTTCTCTCTCTCTCTCTCTCTCTCTCTCTCTCTCTCTCTCTCTCTCTCCAAATCCCACATCTTCCTTCCTCAAATGTCACAGGGATTCTCCCAAATCCAGCCAAGGTCTTCCACACCCACATTGTCAATAGAGATACACAGGCAAAACTCACGCAAAACCTTCTTCCCAATTTATTTATCTGTTTATTCAGGGTTTTCCGCTGAACTGATTTCATCTAGGTCGTTAGTTTTCCGACCCGAATTGTTCCAGTTGTTTGTGTGTTGCTGAATTAGAAAAGGAAAATTTTAGGATTTATTGGAGCTTGTGCTATTCGTTATCAATTTAGATACTTGGAGATGTATTAAATTCGTTTTTTAGCTTCTACCATTATTATTATTATAAGCTTCTGCTATTATTGTTACTATAGTTATAAACTTTTTACTGTTTTCCTTGTTGATGTTTGCTAAAAGCCTTAAATCCCTGTACGTGTGCTTTTTTTATTCTTATATTCCTAAGTTATTGGTGTTGATATAATGTAAATAGTTTTACAAATTATGAAATTCAGACCAACCTGCTGATTAGAATACCTGTATTCCCAGGAAGGGAAAGAAACGTTATTAAAAAGGCATTTATGAAGAACCCAAACCAAGGTATGACGCTGTCACTTTGTCATGAACAGCTAGACGTCAACGCAAATAAGGAACTTCACAAGATTTCACAGCAATGTGGTAAATGAGATAGCTTACGTTTTCGCTTACTCGGGGAGTAAGCCTAGAAATAACTTTGTTGTTGTTGGGGGGTGGGGGGGTGGGGGGGGGGCGGTTAGGAAAGCTCTATGGAAGAGCTTAAAAATGTCTGCAAAAGGTGTTTACCATTGAGTTGAAGAGTCACGAATTTTAGGATAGGATATTTATGATTTATTTATTAAAATGAAAATGTCAAAAAAAAAAAAAATGCGTGTGTTAAACGTTACAGAAAATTATTTCTGAAAAAATATATCGTATTTATTTTAATTTCCGTTATTGAAACAGTGCTCTATTTGAATGTAGACTTCAGCACGTTTTTAATTTAAAATGTTACAACTTACTCTTGAGAGGAAAATCTTGTACATGCCCATTATGTTGTACTTTACAGAAAGATAAAACTGCTTTCAGGTCCACGTTCACGCACACACACACACATACGTACATCATACATACATGCACGCGTTATTAGCTACAGGAACCGGGTTGAAATACCCACCGATACGGACTGGATCTGTGTACTATCGGTAATTATGTAGTTAGAAGTCAGGCGACTGTGGTGGAGTGAAGCCATGACGTAGTAGAGCATAGGGGTACCCACCTCTCACCAAGTAGACTTGCTTGAAACTGGAAGGCTAACACCTCCTGAAGCTGCTCCCGCTAAGGCGACAATATATAATATATATATATATATATATATATATATATATATATATATATATATATATATATATATATATATATATATATGTGTGTGTGTGTGTGTGTGTGTGTGTGTGTGTGTTCTTATTGTATGTATGTGCTTCGTAGCCATATGCATTCGTTATTTATATATCTGTATTTGTGAAGCTACTTGACAGATTTACGTTGTTCCATAATTGGTCAAGCACCAGCCTCGCCCACTCTACCAACAGGAGAGGGTATCGTAAGCGTTGACTCTTCGGAGACAAAACTCTCACTGCCTCTGTTTACAGGTTCTTCTGTCTCTATCCTTCAGTTATTCTTACCCGTGGGGAGTGGGAGCGGGATAGTACTGTCAGTGCACCTCGCGTAGTGCACTGTAGGCATTACTTACAGTTCTTTACAGCATCCCTTCTGCTCCTAGCTGCAACCTCCTTGATTCCTTTTCACCTATTACATTACCTCCATTCATATTGTCTTTCTTCCATATGAATTCTCACCCTCTCTAACAATTGTTTCATAGTGCAACTGCGAGGTTTTCCTCCTGTTATATCTTTCAAACCTTCCTACTTTCAAATTCCCTTTCAGCGCTCAATGACCTCATAGGTCCCAACTCTTAGTCATTTCCTAAATTCTCTATTCCTTCCTATTTAGTTAGTCTTGCAATGTTGAACTATTTAATTTATCGCTAATTACAAATCAGCCACGTTTACTCACTTTTCATGCTTGGTTTTCTTTGCGTTCATTTTTAGTTGTTTCTGCTGTTGTTGTCATTAAATGAGTTTTACAGCAAGGATAGTACCATTCTGGTAGCTGTGGCCTGGAATACTGTAAAGAGTTTTACAACGCGAAGATCATGGCGAACATTGTGCTTTGGTCCGTGTGTTCCCAATCATGTCTTTGTATGTGGACCTTCCGTATCAAATCTCGAATAATATGACATTATTTTTTACCAATCAATTCACAAATACCGTGAGTTTTAAGTTAACGCTATTATGCAGATACTATGATTATTGTTGTTGTTTTTGTTTCTGTTCCTAGGCGAGTTCTTTTTTTCTCAACCTCTGAACCAGATTTGGTTGCGCTTTTTTTGTTATTTATTTACGTTGGGAGATAAAAGATAAAGCGACCGATGTCTTTGTGGTCTTGTCTGTGGTCCGTGCCCGTTGCGTCATGTCCTTGTATGGGGCGTGTGTCCGTTCCACGGGTTTATCTTGTGCTTCGTCTTGCTTTTCGTGCTTAGGGACGCCTCCGTCTAGCAGCGGAGGAGGTTTGAAAGATATTGTTTTTCCGGAACGCAAAACGCCAACAGGACTTTGTGAAGCTGGACAAGATACTGCTCTTTGTGGGGTTTTCGTTTGAGTTAACAGGTTCGTGTGTGTGGGAGTGTGTTTGTGTGTGTATGTGTACTTGTGTGGTGGTGGTCCCTTTGTGCTGAGAGTAAATAATTAACAAACAGGAGCGTATGTTGTGTGATAGAGGAATGCTATGAAAATATATTTTTAAAATTAATGATTTTTCATTTTTTTCTGTTATGATGGATTAGATGGAGTTACTTTTATTATTATTATTATTATTATTATTATTATTATTATTATTATTATTATTATTATTATTATTATTATTATTATTATTATTATTGTTAACGTCTTGATAAAGGCATATGTAATACTGTTTGTTATTAAAATAATCAAAAGTTGTCCTTCGTAAATGGGGAATGGTCCTGGGAAAGGTTTATAATACTATTAGCTTCGTTCAGAATAGTCAAGAAGGTCACGTAGATACTAGATGAACACCCATTGATAAAGATATGGACTTAATTTTTCATGCTTTTGCTTGTAAATATTCTGTATGAGTATTTTTGTTCACAAGAGTATTAGCATAGACTTGCACGTAAGTTACAGCATTGTTAGAGTAAAAAAGGGGGAAAAAATACAGAATAGAGGAAACAGCAATAGGGGGAAAATGGAAGGAAAGGATTGAATTGAATAAAATTACGATATTATGAAAAAAGATTTAGGTAACAGGTATTGTGGTGGCCGTACGTCACGCCCACGCCCACCGTGGGCGTTGGAGTGGTGGTGGATTAGGGTCAAGGGAAGAGGTGTCGGACCACACAACTGCCACCATTTAGATTCAGCGTCGATAACTTCGAGCTGGTAAAAATACGCTGATTTCTTTTTGGGAGTCTCGCTTTCTGAGAGAGAGAGAGAGAGAGAGAGAGAGAGAGAGAGAGAGAGAGAGAGAGAGTCTAAAGGAGTGTGGAAGCTGGTTGACTTCTCTTTCAAATGAATAGAAAATATTTGGATTTTGTTCTGGTTTTTAATATATAAGTTGACACGCTGTGTTTTCCTCTTCCTCTTTGCATCCATTGTATAAATAAAAGGTACAGTTTTATCGTTCTTAATGTCAATTAACCTTAGTGTGGGAATTAAATAATGTCACTGCATCATTGGACATAATTACTGTTGGCACCATTTTGCAAAGGGTAATTACAACTTCAATCTCCAATGAATTAGTCTTTCTTATAAAGATCTAGTGGTTATTATGAGTCGAATAAGCTGTTAGAAAAACAAACAGTTGATGTGTTTCTTCCTCTATAGATTTAACTGTCAAAATATCAGGATAAACAGCTTTCAGTGGAAATAGTTACAATACTAAGAGACCATATAAACGAATCCTGTTAACAATACACTATTTTTTTTTTTTTATATCAAGACGTTCTTCCCGGGGTTTTCACTCCCTTTCATTTTTTTATGAATTTGAATAGGAAGAATTTGTTTTCATTCCATACTGGATTGAATCTGCCTTATTTTCATTGATGATTTACGCAGGACGTTTATGGTCCCGTAGAGATATTGCGGACGTCCATTCGTTTCTCTCAGAGCAATTGGATGTTCCATGCGTAGACTAGGTCTGTTCAAACATTTTGTTGTTTACTTATGAAGAATAGGCGGATGATGGAGCTTCAGGAATAGTAGGAAAGAGAAGGGCCTTTTGCTGTTGTTGTTGTAGGCTGGCCTTGGATGTACTGTATGCCAGCACGGGAGGGCTCTCTATTCTGGAGCAGCCCGTCCAGTAAGTGAAGATGTCAGTGTGTCAGGGTTTCAGAGGCATGGTGTTGACCTCTAGAGCGTTACTTGTCGACAGTGTGCAAGTACCGAGTTTTTATTGGGAGAGTATAAGGCCCCTGAACTTAAATTTAAAAGAAGGAGAATATTTAGATGTTTCCTTCTCTCTTCCTAAAACAAATCCTTGTGGATTGTTACGAAAACCTTAGGTTTTTATGTGCTTTCGGCTTTTGCAGTAAGGTATTCTTTTGTTTTGGAAACTCATTATTTCTATATAAGTAATATTTTGTTGTATGCTTCCTCCAACTTTCGTTTCAACTGTTCCTGACTGTTAAATAAGTATTTCGGGATTTGAGCATATTAACTTTTTGGGTTAAGAGACCTCGCATTTCCGAAATATCGTTATTGTGCTTCAAGTTTGTTACGAAATAAGTGTTTAGTGCTGTAGTAAAAAACTTTAAATCTCTCTCTCTCTCTCTCTCTCTCTCTCTCTCTCTCTTTTCTTTTAGATTTACGTTGGCATTTCCTGAATCCTTTTATGATTGCCATTACAATTCCCCTCCCCCTTCTCTCCTCTCCTCTCTCTCTCAATCTCTCTCTCCTCTCTCTTCTCTCTCTCCTCTCTATTTTTTTTTAAGTTTTACGTTGCCTACTGAAATCCTTTTATAGAATTGCCAACAACTCTCTCTCTTCTCTTCTCTCTCTCGCTCTCTCCTCTATCTCTACTTCTCCTTTTCTTTTTTTAGATTTCGAAACGTTGCCCATTACTGAACTCCTTTTCTAATGGATTGCCAGACAATTCCCTTCCCCCTCTCCTCTCTCTCTCTCTCTCCTCTCGTCTCTCTCTCTCTCTCTCTCTCTCTCTCTCTATTTTTTTAGTTTTACGTTGCCTACTGAATCCTTTTATATGATTGCCAAACAACTCTCTTCTCTCTCTCTCTCTCTCTCTCTCTCTCTCTCTCTGTCTCTCTCTCTCTCTCTCTCTCTCTCTCTCTCCCCACAGTTCGAAGTGATTAATTTAATTCAATACCGAGGTGATAGCATCTGCTATTTAATCCTAAACTGCCTTGATGGCCTTCAGCATTGAAGACCACTGACTTGCACATATCCTGGCTAAAAGGAGTTGTTTGGGGACTAAGCAATTATCCTTTTGGATTCCTTTAGGACTTGAGAGGGAGAAAGAGAGAGGAAGGGGAGGGAAAAGACTCCAAGGATAAAAGACAACATGCCTTTAATATTATGTCGACAACGAATTTAGTTTTCGCTGTATTTTGCTGTATACTTTGACAAATTTGGATACTAAAAGAGTAAAACTATATTGCTATTTATGCATAATTTACGAAATATTACTTTTTGCTGAGCTGTTAAGGAATTTGTGCTTGTCTCAAAAATTATTTATACGGAACTATTAATGTGGGATTGGGTGGTTTTGTTATTTTTGATATCTGTGTTGCATGTAGTTTTCTTTTTTCATTTTTTAGTAAGTGTAAAAGAGGAATTTCAACTTATATTACCGGTTAGATTTTTTCGTTCATTTTTTTTATCACGTCTTCAGGCTCTCGTTCGTTCTACCTTTCAGACGGATCGTGGTGGTCTTGTAAAATGACCATCCTAATGCGGTTAATGTGTCAGTTTTTTTTTTCTAATGGCGTATCTCTCCCTGTCTTTCTCCACCCTGTCCTTCCCTCCCCTCTCTCTCTCTCTCTCTCTCTCTCTCTCACACAATCTTGGTTTTCTGTTCGTACTAGCAAATATTCACTTGTTTTCCAATTTCATATTTGAGCCTTTTGACCCATTCTTTCTATTTTATATTCGATTTCTTTTATATGGTAACACGAATACGCATGTTTATCAGTGCATATTCAATGAATGTGTTGAATTCACATCCAAAAATGATTCACCAACACATACGCCACAGACAACACACAAACACACACACACATATAAATTATATATATGTGTGTGTATGTGTTTGTGTGTCGAGTACGTATGTATTTATGTGTATAAAGGCTATAGGTCAGAGGTATTATCTTCCGCTAATTTCATTCTAATGGAAAAGATGGTCGGAAGCCCTGTGGCAAAAAAAAAAGAAAAAAAAATGTTTAGCCATTCATAGAATTTTCCCTTTTCAAAGCGACATTCCCAATTCCACTTGAATAGCAAATGACCCTCGAGACTATCAATCATATCGGAGAAAAGTAAACACTGGGCAAACATCCTTTTGTCAGACCCGGACATCAGTTTCATCTGAACAAATAAAACCCCGCCATTGTTGCCTGAAATCGATGGCTTTTGCATAAGCTTCAACCCTGAAATCTCGAATATAATCATGCAAATAAATGTATTCAGTACCAGGTGCCAGATATAGCTCGCGGTGCACGTCGGTTGAATACTGAAAGCCCCCTATGATTTATGATTTGCACCGACTGACGTTGACGGTTAGTTGATCTTTTGCATTTTGAATTTATGCTCTTCTATGGAGGAAGATACCGCCGACTGGTTCATCATGCAGGAGAAGCCTTCTCTCCGGTGAACTGCTCCTCTCCAGTAAGGAGGACCCTATCTTCTCATAAGATATTGTTCCTATCCTAGGTAAAGGAATTCTCTTGCCTTGGATGGGGGCTCTTCTCTTCTGGTAGGTACTATATCTCATATCTTGTGAAGGAGTAGCTATTTTATGAGAGATCTTCAGATTACTTTACTGTGAAGGAAAGCCACCTCTGTCCTCGACGGGTGGCGTCTTTAGTATTAAACAGGAACTGATTCCCAGTTGTACAGAATTGCCTGATTGGTATATTGTAAGTTGACCTACGTGGCAGATGTACTTCCTGTGTGGGAGAAATTGCTTCCTTCCTGTAAGGAAGAGAGCGTTTCAAGTTAGGAAAGAATGATTCTAGAACACGTTGGATCCTCTTTGCGTAGAGCATTCCTTTCCTGGAAGGCAAGAAGATCACGGAGGAAGAGGTAGTTTTATCGTTAGTCTCGGTACAGTATAGGGTTCTCCAACCTCCATCATCCCGCAGTCTCCCCCTGGGAAGGTGATGAGGGTGGCGCGAGGAGATTGAATGAATGCCTCGTGACTACTACTTCCTTTCCTCTTCTTTGATTAATTGCCACGTCTGATTCCGTTGTCACACTTTCTACCCTCTTCCCCTTCCTTTTCTTGCCGCCGTTTGGTACTTCCTCCGTCCTATGTTCGCTTCTATATCACTTCCAATGCTTACTACGAAGGGGAAAGTTTTCGTCAGCGCATCGACGCCGCGCCTGACCTTTTGTTTGTTCATGTGCTTTGCATACTTGTCTGTGTTTGTGCTGTTGCACCGCCTCAGCTGTGTGTATGTATGCGCGCGCGCGGGTGTGTATGTGTGTGTGTGTGTGTATGTGAGAGAGAGAGAGAGAGAGAGAGAGATTAATTCACACACAGTTGTACAAGATACTTTTCTTGATTATTATTATTAGATGAAACGTTTACATAAACTGGAAAGTCAGGTCTTAACCACCTACTTATAACGTTCTCTCTCTCTCTCTCTCTCTCTCTCTCTCTCTCTCGTAGTAGCCATCTTGCTTGGTGAGACGTTCCCGCGTGAAATCAGATTAATCAACAGATATCACAAGTTTAACATACGACTAGAATTTGAGAAATATCTAGAAGTGTTCGTGAACTAACGGTGATAAGATTAGTGTGAAATAGTAGGATAAAGCGTCTTCTAAGTTAGTTTATCAAGTGTAATACTGTAAATCAGAACAAGATTGGCAGTAAGTTTCCAACTGCGGGAAGAGGAGGGTGGCGTAATTTAGCGTGTTTAGCAGATTCGCAATACGATGAGGTAGCAGTAAGGGAACTGGCATTTTCTCATCTATGAAATCAGCACAGTCCTAACCAAAAAGATACAAAAGCATTCATAGATATATTAGAAGGATATAATCCTTCAAACTGGAACAAATCTAATGAAAACATCTTGAAAATAATTGAAGAAGTTCCAAATAAATCCAAGTGGTCAAGAGACTCATAAAGAAAATATACATAACCCCAACATATCCGACAAAGAAAATGAATAAGGTGAATCTTGTGAATATCCTAATTGGACGCATTAGGAAAAAGAATGCCAAAAGCATGCAAACTGTGTAAGGTTTGGTATAGCATAGTCTCCACAAAACCTAATCAGAAAATGTGCTGCATGCAACATTCCGACCCATCCACAGTGTGCTGAGGTAATACAAGATATGAGAAAAGATACAAAAATTTTTTGTTCAACATGTCTATCATGGATAGACAATGTTATTAAATCAAGTTGATGTACCAATAGTTGAGGATGAAGAAGAAGAGGAAGGAGGAAGAAGAAGAAGAATAAAACGGAAGAGAAGTAAACAAAAATGAAATGACAGAAAAAAATAAGGAAAACAAAGAACAAGATAAAGTATGGATGCAGAGATACTCATTGATACTACATATGAGCAATAAAGCAGCATACCTACGAAGAATAAATACGATATGGCATCAGAAAAGCAATCCCGAGAGGCTCTACCCAGATCTACACAATGACGGGAAAGAGGAAAAATAGACAAGAAAGACAAAATCTGCAACCTTTTGAAAAGAGGGAATTGCAGATTTGGAGAAAGATGTTACTACAACATCCTAAGGTATGTCACAACTATTGAAATATATGGTAAATGTGCATACCTAGATGGATATGGGGATGATTGCAGAGATCTGCATCCAAAAATATGCAAAAACCTAAAAGAAGGAAAAGATGTAAGTTCGACAAAAAATGCAAATATATGCACCCTGTAGCCATGAATCATAATCAAATAAATAACCAACCAAGTAATAAAATCCAAAATAAGAAAGAAACAAAAAATAGAGAAATCAAGAATATCAGGTAAAAGAGAAAAGCAAACCACCATGAGATATGCAGAGATGTCAGCAAAAAATTTCAATGCATCAGCTCCAAAATTCTACTCAAGGGATAATAACTGTATTTATTATGCAAGAGGATATTGCAGAAACGGAGAAAATTGCAGATTCAGACACAAAATGAATAAATTATGATGAAGGAAGATCAAATATTATGGAAAAGTTGGATTTTTTAATGTCAGAATTTCTGGAAATGAAAAAAAGAACAACATACCAGAACGGAAAGAGACATGGGAAAATCCTTATTACTACCAACCATTAAATGAAGGAGAGAAAACACGCAAACCAACATAGTGATGAATGCGCAGGGTAGTTACGAGTAACTCAAAAAGAAAAAATAGAGTACTTAGAAGAACTAACCCAAATTGAAAAGAAAATAGATATAATGAATATAAGTGAAACCTGGTATTCCCAAGAGACTGGGAATGATGATCAAATAAAAGGGTTCCAAACTTATAGATCAGATAGAAAAATAGGAATCAAGGGAACCGCAATATATGGGAAAGACAAAAAACAAGGAAAAATATATGAGAAATATAGTAACTCAAAGAATGGTGAACTAATAGCGGTAGAATTTGAATCTGAAAAATTAATGAACATAGTAATATATAGACCTCCTAATACTAAAGAGTTTGACTTAATAATTGAAAATTGGATGATATATGTAGAAATCACAAGGAGCTGACTATTCTCCTATCTGGTGACTTCAACTTTCCTTTCGTAGAATGGAAGAACGAATAGGAGATTGTGGATGTACTTATACATATAAAAAGGGAGTAATAGTAGTGCAGAAGATAAGAGGCAATTCGAAAAGCTATTAGATATGCTACTAGAATACAACATTCAACAAATAAATCACCTGCCAACAAGAAGGAAAATACTTTAGACCTAGTATTTGTGAACGAGGTGAATTATGTTAAAGAAATAATAGTTATAATGCGAGTATTTCAGACCATAATGTCATAGAATTAACAGTTCATTCCAAAGCAAGTGAAAACAGAGATAAGCAAGAAATGAAAAAGTGGAAGGATATGGAAAATACAACTTCTACAGTAAAATATAAAATGGTCAGAAATAAATGAAGAATTAAACAAACAAAAGATTGGGATAACATTTTCGTAAGCGATGACCTATAAGGGTAAATACGGAGATATTATAAATATTAGAGAAAATAGTGGAAAAATATATACCGAAGAAGAAAAGTAAACATCATTCATGCATACCAAGAGACAGAAGGATCTTGTTCCAGAAAATCAGAAAGTGGAAAAAAAGGTCTTGCAAAAGAAAAAAATGCATGGAAAGTTATAGAACTAAAAGTAAGATAGAAATGCAGAACAAAAGATTATAACTCAAAAGAAAATGAAAACGGGAATTGGAAGAAAAAACCCTATTAAATATCAAGCAAAACCCCAACTATTATACTCATATGCGAAGAAGATGAATAAAAGAAGAATAGAAATAGGCCCTCTGAGAATTGAAGGGAGATTAACGAATGAAAAAAAAGGAAATTTGCAACATACTGGCAGAACGATATAAGAGAGAATTCACCCCTAGAATAGATAATGAAGATAATGATATAGAAGTAAGGGTACGAAAATAGTGAATATTTAGCTGACATAGAAATTAATGAAGCTGATATTGTGCAGGCAATTAATGAAATTAAAAATAAAAATGGAGCTGCTGCAGGGCCTGATGGAAATCCCTGCTATTTTGTTAAAGAAAGTAGTTCATTCTATCGCAAAGCCACTTGCAATATTATTAAGACAAAGTGTAGATACAGGGCAGATTTATGATGAGCACAAATTAGCATATATCACCCCTACTTTCAAAAATGGATCAAGACTTGAGGCAAGTAATTATAGCCTGTGAGTCTAACATCACATATTATGAAAGTGTATGAAAGGGTAATGAAGAAAAATATTATGAAGCATTTAATAAAAAATAATTTGTTTAATATAGGACAACACGGTTTCGTACCCGGAAAAGTACACAAACCCAACTGTTAGTCCACCGTGAGAACATATTCAAAAATATGAAAAGCGGAAATGAAACAGATGTGGTTTATCTAGACTTTGCAAAAGCTTTTGACAAAGTAGACCATAATATATTAGCAAAGAAAATTAGAAAACACAATATCGTAGATAAAATAGGAAGATTGGTTAAAAGAATTTTTACACAACAGAAAACAGATAGTTATTGCAAACGATGAGAAATCGGATGAAACCAAAGAAATATATCCGTGTGCCACAAGGTACGGTGTTAGCTGCAATACTGTTTTGTTATTATGATTGAAGACATAGACAGTAATGTTAAGGATTCGGTAGTGAGTAGTTTCGCTGATGACACAAGAATAGTAGAGAAATTACTTGTGATGAGATAGGAACGCTCTACAAAGAGACCTTAACAAAGTATATGATTGGGCAGAGGAAAATAGGATGGTATTTAACTCTGATAAATTTGAATCAATAAATTATGGAGACAGAGAAGGAAGCTATATGCATATAGGGGACCTAATAATGAGACAATCACAAATAAGGAAGCAGTTAAAGACCTTGGTGTGATGATGAATAGGAACATGTTATGCAATGATCAAATAGCAATTCTTTTGGTTTTTTGGCAAAATGTAAAGCAAAATGGGAATGCTGTTACGGCACTTCAAAACAAGAAAAGCTGAACACATGATTATGCTTTATAAAACATATGTTCGTAGTCCCACTTGAATATTTGCAATATGATATGTACCCACACTATCAAAAGGATATTGCACAAATAGAGATGTACAAA
>NC_087201.1:106996684-107046684 GCF_015104395.2 Macrobrachium nipponense
GAAAGGTTTTAGCCATTAAGTAATTTACTTCCTTGTAATTTTCGTCGATTTTGACCTTTTTATAGCACTTGATTAGTACCTGTATGCTCTACTCTCTCTCTCTCTCTCTCTCTCTCTCTCTCTCTCTCTCTCTCTCTCTCTCATATCCCTTTTTTTGCAGTAAATTGTGCATGTTAATTAAGGCAAGTTGCAAGGCGTGATAATTTCTCTTATAAAAAGATTTGTTTTTCAGATCGGGTATATTTTACTTTACCTTGTGTTTTATGTGTAAATGATGCACACATATTTATTTATTTATTTATTTATGTGTGTGTGCGTGCGTGTGTACTTCCTTGCATGAATGAGATGTAAAACTTATGGTCAGCCATTTTATTTTTATTTTTTTAATCTTTTTGCTCTTCTAAAGTTTCTGGAAGACATAATTGGGAGGGTAGTCACGGTCTATGACCCTTTCGGGGGGCGAACCTAAGACGAGTGTGAAACTTACCTGACATCGTCCCCAGTTATGTAAACTGCAAGATGCCTCCCCCGGAGGTCCAACATTATATAACTTTATCTATTTATTAATCCAGAGGGAGATTGAAGTTTCTTTTCTCTTTGGGTGTTTTCAGTCAGTCAGCTTTTAATGATGTTTGGCTTAATAAAGTTGAATACCTTTTCCCGCCTTTTTTGGAAGTTGGGTCGTTCAGGGACATTGCGCCGTGTGGGGACCGTATCAGTTACGTTCTTTTACAGCTGGAGGTTTGAGCTACCTTTCTTGAAGGTAACAAATACAGTTTTTTCTTATCTATTCTTAGATTATTAACATAGTTTTATATGTTTTAGATCTACATGCCAATAATGTCGTATGTTACCTTTAATTGAACGGTATTTGTTTTTTAATAAACATGTTGTGATAGTACAGACATTCATTTCAACCTTATCCTCTCTCTCTCTCTCTCTCTCTCTTCTCTCTCTCTCTCTCTCTCTCTCTCTCCAGTATGAGCATTTTATGCTGCTGAAGCTTGCTGTGCAAATTTATGGTCATTCTGGTTGTATCATACGCCAGTCTGGTCAATTTGAATTGCAAACTACCTCCATTACACATACATTAGTCATAAACCGACTTTTTTCTGCGTCGCCGCCAGTATCACCGTTACCTGGGAGATATCTTGTTATTAGATTGACTTGAATTACAGAAAGCTTGCGTTAGTCGTCCTTTCGAAAGACCTGAGCGTCCACTGCAAGAGCCCCTTTCTGCCTTGTACATTCGAACATCCCCACATTGCACGTTGCTGTCCAAACAGCGACGAATTCCACAGAGGAAAATCAGAAACCTGGGAAGGAAAGAGATGCGGACAGATAATGTACATGGATGCATATTGGTAGGAATAATAATATCCTTTATTTCAGCTCAGGGCCATATACATGGAATATATACAAAATACAGACAGTAACATACACAATCAAGATACATGAGACAACATGATAAAAAAAATGAATAATCGGCACTTATCCACAAAATAGCTGAGGTAGCATAAAAGATAGTAATAACACTGGTAATAACAGTAATAATATTGGTGAGAAAAAAAATGCATTGAGAATTACGTATAACAGTTAATGCACAGATTATATATCTTAAATTTCAACTAGAGACCTTAGGTGGTTACAGTAGTCAGGTAGAGAGCTAAATACGAAAATTGGAGACAGTTTTATAAAGAAAATTAGCCAAAATTTCACTAGTTTCCTGTTATTATTATTATTATTATTATTATTATTATTATTATTATTATTATTATTATATTATTATTATTTATCAATTATTATTATTTTTTTTTTTTTTTTTTTTTTTTTTTTTAAGAAAATCAACAATTATGTCGTAAACTGTATTAATGTCTAAAAGATATATACAAAGATTTTCGAACAACTGAACGATGTTCATGAATGTTTACGTTGAAATCAACGTAAACGCTGATGAGAAACGCCGTTCGGGAGTTCTGACTGCTGTTTTTATCGTGTACATAATAATACATTTTACTATATAATTGTGGATTTTTATTACACAACTGTTTTCAAGAGATTGTGAATTTTTTGCATTATTATTATTGTTGTTGTTGTTGTTGATGTTGTTGTTAAGAAATTCACAGTACCGTGAAAAACAATCTGTTTCATAAAAGTCCACAGTTACATAGTAAAGTATATTACTATGTAAAATAAACAAAATCTTTCGAATATCTGAACTGTGTTCCTCATCAGTGTCAACGTTAACACATGAAAAACACCGTTCAGGTGTTTAAACTGTGGATTATTATTATTATTATTATTATTATTATTAGTATTATTATTATTATTATTATTATTATTATTATTATATTGTAGTGTTTTTATCATTGATGCTTAAATTGCCTTCATTTCTAATAATAACTCTGTGAAAGACACAATAAGATGCACTGTAAACTTATTCCTGAAATCACTCTGAAGATATGAAGTATTATTTTAACAAAGTCGTAATAATCCAAGATTTTATTTATGAATATAAAACATACTGAAACAATGAAAACCATGGCTATGTTGTGTATATATTTATATATATGAATATACATAAATATATATATATATATATATATATATATATATATATATAAAAATATATATATATATATATATATATATATATATATATATATATTATATATATATATATATATATGTATGCATACATGCATGTGTACTAAAATCCGGTTTATTTCCCTTGAGAGTAAATTTGTATTATTATTGTAAGCATTAACAGTGTTACAAATTTCCATATAGATTTATTTCTATGAATGGCCATACAATGTATGGTTCGTTTGAAGTTTACCGGTAGTAAATGAGTCTTCATGATAATTGTTGTCGTCGTTTATTGATGTTAATGTTATCGTTATTACTGGCTCTGACATTTCTCTCTCAGTTTTATGCAATTTTATGTAGAATGGTAATAGATACCCCTAATGACAGTGTATATATATATATATATATATATAGTATATATATATATATATATATATATATATAATGTATGTATGTATGTAGTATTATATATAAGCATGTGCGCATGGGTAATGTGTATGTATGTATATATATATATATATATATATATATATATCTATATATATATATATATCTATATATATATATATTTATGGTATAGTATATATTTTATTAGGTTCTCTTGACTCTGTATATTTTCAAATTATATAGCTCATTTGCAAGAGCAGGTTTCCCCTAAAGAAACAAATGGCAACTTTCTTTGACTGTAAATTTCACTTGGCAGTACTGAACGAAATTGTTTCGTGATGTTGAAAGGTACTTCCACGGATCTGGACCGTGGGTATTTCATAGCTCTCGTTTTACCGTATTGATTATAAGGTAGTGTTGCTTTTCAGAGTAAACTTACTTTTTTACAGGAATATTATTTGTTTTCCACTTTGAAGAGCATACTAAGTCACGCAGAAATATTTTGATACTTTTATTCAAATATAAATTGGAGAGAAAGAATAAAAATGCTGACGAACAGCATACTAAGAAAAATTAATTTCTAACCTGCTCATTTTACTCAGGGTGAGACATGGCTCACGAAAAGGGAATATATGGCATTCGTATTCATAGTGTTTATGACTTATGAAACGTTAGTTTTTATTGCTACGAGAAGGAGAATTTGCCCTAACGGGGTTTATTGTATTTTTCTACTCAGGGTGTCAACAAACTCCCTAAGTTTCAATGACTGTGGAAGTTACTCAGCGTTATGGCCATTCTGAGAGATAACTGGAGTTCTGCGTGGTAATTTAAAAGCCGGTTTTCTAATGCTGTGAATTAATTTATGTATTCTGGATATTTTTGGCATTCATTAGATTTAGTTGATCTCTATCTTTATGGCGCAGACAAATCTAAAGGCTTCAGCATGAGGATGTGTTTTGGTTAGAGTATAAACAGTGTATCAACATTATGACGGAAATTGAGATCTATGTAGCTTAGCTATCCGGGCATGGGTAACTGGTTAATAAACCAGCAAATGATTCTACCGCGGCCTCTTTTCTTACGATGTTTTTCATTTTCATTTCCCTCCTCCTTTAAGGTTAGCATCCTCATTTCAATCACTCAGGCTGTTGGCTCTGTCCTGTCACACCGAAGTTTTCCCACCGGATTTCCATTTTCCTCCTTCTGCCTCTGTCTCTCCTCCCTGGCACTGTGGAGGCCACCCAAGACTCATCCTCTGCCTGCATGCAAATAACTCTCCCCAAAAGGATTCACTGAAAAACGCGAAAAGAAAGAAAGAAAGAAAGAAAAAGGTTAATCCCCTTGAAATTGACAATTTTGGACTCTCAACACTGCTACGGTCGAATTCATCCATAGCCTATATACCTCAACGAACGAATAGTTTTTTTTTTATTCAGAAATTTAACGAACTCGAGTTTCCCTAAAAGTACTGCTGGTCAACTGGCCATGTATTTACCCTCTCCATTTTCTTTTTCTAGTTCATCGACTTTGTTGTCTAGGAAAACAGGTGTTTACTTTTCCTTTTTACTTGGTAATTTAAATTTTTAATTGCGTTTTCGTCCACAGTACTTATAAGTGTATCATTTTACATAAATATCATTTTTCGTATTTTGTGCTGTATTAATGAAAATAAATAAAACAATACAATTGGTTATGAATGGACTCGTAGTTACTCATTTTTGTCGTGACCGATTCAAATACGTTTACTCATTTACTCCAAGTAGATGATATCCCCGTTGTTGCAGAGGGCGGCGGGTTCCCTTTCGAGGCAAAAAGTCGCTTTCAGCTGCATCCACAACATTGCAATAACAATTCGCCATCGCCCCATAACAATTAACGGTCTATTCACATCTCCGGCCTACGAATTTCGGTGGGAATATGGTTACCGAACAGTGAATGGAATGGAGTTCGGTCGGGCAAGTTTATTCATGTACGGTCGCAAAGTTTATGGGACTTGATGATTGGGGGTACAGGGAGTTTGGGACATGGGGGGATGCTTGTTGAATAAAGAGGGGGAGGGGGGGGGGTGCTTTGGTTGATGTGGGTTTTGGCGTTCCAGGAGGGAGGGGCTGTGAAGAAAGAGGAGCTCAGAATTGGTGATCTGCGGGACGAAGAGACGGATCATCGGAATAACCAGGTATACGTGAAGTGAAGTGCTTCGAGGAGGGCACTTTCAATGAAAAAGGAAAAGGACGCTTCGACGAAAATGGTGGAGATCAGAAGGCGATGTTACAGAGACAACAACGACCCCCGCCCCCCTACCTTCCTAGCAAAAGCTCAAAATTGACGAATGGTTTCCATCAATATCAGTTGCTATTTCAAGGATGGCGTGGTTTTAATTTATCGTTCGTTTTATTAGGTTTGTTTTGGAGAATTATCTCTGGGCTATTCAGATCTGGGTTTCAAAATTTTTCCAAATTATGAATAAACATATTCAACTTCTTAGAATTATTGCCGATATAGCTTTGCAAAACTGCCGAATTTAGATATAGTTGCGTGAATCTATTGAATAGCTGAATTTCTTTATCAGTACAAAAGCATAGTTCCTCGCTGGAAGTTTGATTTTCGCGCTCGGCTGCCAGTCCGGTGGTCCTAAGTTCGATTCCCAGCTCTGCCAACGCGAAATCAGAGGAATTTATTTCTGGTGATAGAAATTCATTTCTCGATATAGTGTGGTTCGGATCCCACAATAAGCTGTAGGTCCCGTTGCTAGGTGACCAATTGGTTCCTAGCCACGTAAAAATATCTAATCCTTCGGGCCAGCCCTAGGAGAGCTGTTAATCAGCTCAGTGGTCTGATAAAACTAAGATATACTTAACTTAGTACAAAAGCAATCCATATCTTTAGCATTTTGCCAAAAGTTTTATTCTAAGACCCCTAGATTTCATTTATACATATATACTTTTGTGTGAGGTTTTGCATCCAAGATTCATCACCTTACAAACAAAGCCTAATACAAGTTAACACATATCTACGCAACGGTGCGTATTTATTTGCTTATAATTTTATTACACAGTGAGAGAAAGAAGGGCTCAAATGCCACGTAATACCTTCGAAAATATGTGGGTCGCTCTTGGTCATCAGGAAAGATTTATGAAAAACTTTGAGTTGTTGGACGTTTCCTAAAAGCATTTCCACACATGTTCGAAATGCTTCGAATTTATTTCTGTTGACTTAAGATTAGGTTTTTAGATGCGTAGTTTAATGTTTATAAATGGATACGAGAGAGAGAGAGAGAGAGAGAGAGAGAGAGAGAGAGAGAGAGAGAGAGAGAGAGAGGTTTTGGGTGATATTGTATATTTTTAGAATTCTGAAAATTCGTTCATAAATTCATATGCAGGGTATATTTTTGTTTTAATATCAAGCGCACACACATACATACATTATATATATATATATATATATATATATATATATATAATATGATATATATATATATATATATATAGTGTGTGTGTGGTGTGTGAGTGCACACAATATATGTGTAACTTCTGTATATATAAAAGGCAATTTCTGTATCTGTCTGCCTGTCGGTTTGTTTGTTCGCGTGCACGTCCAGACTATTAAAGCTAGCGCTACCAAATTTTTACCATAGACCCAAGGTTTTAGTCAAAATCCGAAGTACGAAAGCCGTTTCTAAGGGGGTCATAACCCCTCTTTTTCATATCCCCTCATTTTTACAACTTTCGAAGTTGACAGCTAGGACTACCAAATTTTTACCATAGCATCCTCGGATAGGTATAGGGGTCATAACCCCTCTTTTTCATACCCTTCCGTTTTTTACAACTTTCGGAGTTAACATCTCTGTAGAAGTGTTTCTATAGATACAAACGGCTCCCCACAATATGGGGACCATAAGGCACGCTCAGTAGTAAGGGGTTAACCAACCCCCCTTTGAGAATTGGGCCCGAGGGTTTTCCACAATATTAGGGCAGGAGACCTACGCCCTTTCGACTTACCGACCAGGCGTGAAGGGGGTCATAGCCTACTTACCCCGACATTAATAGCAGGGGGTGCAGCCTCCCTTTGGAAGTTAGGTCCAAAGAGTCAACAATGGGCCTACTGCGTTCAAATTTGGTACCATGAGTTAATATAAGTGACTACAAACGAATTTAATATCAATATCAGAGTTAAACTATTGTCTAAATTTTATCAAGGGACGTTAAAGGGGGGCCTTGTGATGAAAGCCTTTTCCGAGCAACCTATCGCAACATGTATGCGCCTACTGTCGTCCTGAGGCGCCTGAGCCGGTCAGTGACGCATAGGCTGGGGAAAGATGTACGTCCAGGTTGTTTAGAAGTGGATGTCCGTTCAATAACACTTCTGGAGAATGGGTACAGATGCTAGTTTATATATATATATATGAATAACATGGTCATAAAATATATAAAACGTGATGCTGTGTATAAATCAAGGAAATGGAGCGAATTTTCCTCCATGGCATTACCTTTATATATATATATATATATATATATATATATATATATGTGTGTGTGTGTGTGTGTTGTGCGTGTGCGTGTGTATGTATATATATAAATATTATGAGGATGTATACATATATACTACATACAAACTTATACATGCCATGGAAACTACGCATGTTCCTGCTACTGTGTTGGCACAATGTCAGGCTAGATGGGGTTGATAAAAACATGGTCAATTTCAGTATTTTTTTTCCTTTTCCGTTTTCCTCCAAACCATCATTGAATATTTCCTCCCCTATTTTGATAGAGGTTGGCGACAGACTCCCTTTTTGCCTTTGTATTTTTTTTTTTTTTTTTTTTTGCTTTTTTGTTTGTTTCGTTTGGTTCGTTTTATGTGGGGGTTAAATTCTATCGTTTCTTTTTTTCGTTAACGGTGTGCGAAATGGATGTTGGTTACGAGGTAAATGTTGTTTGGCTTGTTTTTCTCTCTTTTGTAATATTTTTCTCATCCCAACGTTTGCACATAAAGTAATTTTATTTATTAGTTTTATATTTGTCTGTAATGAAGAAAATTTAATTTCTGTGTTTTTTCGTCCACTCGCCTTTCTGTATTTCAGTTTGTATTTCCTTTTAAACCGTAGTTTGTAATCCTTTTTCCTCTCTTTTGGATGATTTTACTCCCTTTTTCGGTACGTTTATAATGCTACCTATTATCTCGCTTCCTCTTCACCTAGTGATTGATGGCTGACATTTATATTGACATTCAAAGTGCGAGATAATGAAGAGAGATTAGCTGGCTTGGTATTTCAAGAGTACTGAAACGTGGGGGTAAATGCTCCAGTTGAGCTTTGAATCTTACACACACACACACACACACACACACACACACATAGAGAAATATATTTTTTATGAATGATATAAATTCGAGGTACCCCGGTATGTTGGTATATTTTTCGTCGAACCAATGACTGTACACGACTGATCTATATTATTATATTATATTATCCTTATATATATAATATATATATATATATATATTTATATATGTATATATATATATATATATATAGATTTTTTATATATATATATATATTTATATTATTATATATCTATATATATCTATATTATCTCATGTATTTCCTCAATTTTCCTCTCTCATTCATATATATAGATTTTATATATATTACTATATCTCTATATATATATATCTATATATAATATATAGATTATAATTATTAATATATTAATATATACGGTATATATGTGTACGGTGTGTGTGTGTGTGTGTATTTTGAGTTGAGATATATTTGCTCCGTCGATTTGAATTTCGTTCCAATTTAAGTATCGTTAAATTGACTAATTGAATCGCACAGTGGCTCAGCATGTGATGGCTAGCATGTACTGAGGAAGACAGTCCCACAAAGTGAAGGTTTGAATGTAAATGATGAGAAAATGAGGAATTTCGGACTGTCTTGTTTTAACAAGAATTGCATGGCCATTGAAGATCTTGACTTCTAAGGGATGTTATTGCAGAATCGAAAGTTCTTTCTTTGAATTTATAAAGGTGAGAACTATGTAGTTAGTCTACGTGCGCTGATTTATAGGAATTCTGTATCTCATTCATTCAGCCGGACACTGTGTATCGCAGCCCAGCCGAGCTTGGATTTACAATGCCGCAAGTCAAGGAGACTTATTTCTTCAGGACTAAGACCACTGAAAACATACTACACGTTGATTTAATTGTCTCGGCTCGTATGCCACGGCAACCAGTTAGCACTGGTAATGATTTCAATCACTGTTCGAATCAACTACAATGCCTATTAGTGCTAATATTCAACTGCCATCGCGTTAGGCCTAAGAGGTAAGGCCGTCCGCATCTTTTGTCACATGACGCCGAAACTTGGCCCCTTCCTTCTTTCCTTCCTTCCCTCCATCTACTCTAATAGGTAATAAAAGCCCGATTAAAACGAGAATAGAGTTGTTCACCCAGAAAATGGATTTGAACTTTTCCCAGTTTTAGGGCGAAAAATAGGTTTCAGGTTTAGCGAGATACCATGTAACAAACTCCCGCGTGTGCTTTTTCGGGGCGACTATATATTTCTGGGGTTTCATTTAATGGAAGTTGGTGATACGTTTATTTAGAAAAAAAGCACAAAAAAATGAAAAAAAAAATGCGGTTACTATGTATTTTGTTTTAGGCAGCATCATTTTTCTCGAAAAATGGCTGATAGAAAATCACAGTACATCTAGACAGTATCCGCACACACACGCAGACAGACGCACATTTTATATATATATATATATATATATATATATATATATATATATGTGTGTGTGTGTGTGTGTATGTGTGTGTGTGTATTCGTGTTTGTGTGTGTATGTACGCGCGTGCATGTAATGTGTGTATATATATATATATATATATATATTATATATATTATATATTATATATATATATATATATATTATATATATATCTATATATATATAATATATTATTATTTATATTTATGTTTTAACATTACATTAGGTAAAAGTAGTATTGCAAGAAGACTCCAGGACTCTCATTCTAGTTTTTAAAAGTTTGGACGGCCAAGGTCTTTTTTTTTTTTTTTTTTTTATGTGATTTTCACTTTCTATAGATGAGTATTTATGTGGGGTACAGGCAGATAATATGTATGTTTGACATTTTCCTTCTTTCCTGAAGCAGACTCTCTCTCTCTCTCTCTCTCTCTCTCTCCTCTCTCTCTCTCTCCCTCTTTCTCTCTCTGGACCTGGCGAACACATCCTAGTTTTTCTTATATCAAAGAACTTGGGAAATCGTAGACATTAGTCGCTCCCTTTTCCATTACTAACATTGCTATTCCAAATTCCTGGGATCGTATGAGAGACGGATCTACCAAACCTCAAAGGGAAGGAACCGTTAATTAATAAATCATTATTTTTCTCACAAGTTTTGTCCTATCCAAATGAACAGAATCATTTGCCCTCATTATTGATATAAAGTGTTTTTCACATTATGATACCATTGGCGTTGTGTAAATTTTTTAACACAAGGGCTCAATCCTCTGTTTGAATTTTTACGATGATTGTGAAACTTTATCCTCATCTTTTCCGTGGAGCTACTCCCTGCCACGGGAATCAGCTTCATGTTGAAATCAATGTATGGGTATGTGTGCGTGTATGGGTGAAGGAAGGAGTCCTTCAGTGAATCCAGCTACCTCAGAAATACAGCAATTTTATTTCTCTTCTTTCCTTGACTAAGTGTTCCAAACACATTAAGAAGCTATGTGTAATTAGGCCTCAGGTATGGCAGATGTTAATTCAATAGAGCCTCCCTTGGGTCCAAGATTTGTTTGAAAGGACTCTCTTGATAAGATTGTCCAGATTAGATGTGTTAGAGTGGACAGGATATGAGGGCTTTTCCAAGGGATTCAGATAAACGTAAGATAAGATGCGAAAATAAGCCGCCCCTGGATAGGCCTATGCGATTGTTGCTTCTGGGAGAAGCAGACCCTGTAGGGAAGTTTTAATAGCAGTTTTGCCGTGATATGCCGGTCAGAGTTTGATGTTGAATAAGGTCTCTTATACCACATAACTTTAAACTTTTTGCCTTTGCTTATGATTGTAATGCCGGGTAATGTCGACGATCAGACAGTTTTCCATCCATGCAAAAGACCTGAATGGATACTAGAATCTCACTGTATACGTGACAGGATATCCAAAAACTGAATTAAAAATTGATTAAATTTGGCTCTGCATTTTCAACCACTGTAGTCCAAAAACCTTTCTGTGTTTTTTTCTCTCGTTGGCCAGAATGGAATACATTGAGTTTTTATGAGGTATCGATTCAGAAATCGATTTTTAATCAAAGTGGAAACAGCCGGGTATTGAGGTAAATCTGAAATTATATTAGTGTTGTAGAACTAGTGAAATGAAGCTTTTTACTAACTTTAGATTGGTTTTCGCTTGTCAGTTGATTAGGAGGTCGATCAGAGGCAAAGAACCAATCCATTTATGGTTTGTCAAGGGATCTCAATTAAGATTAGAACATCGGCGAAGAAAATTATTTTGAAACGGGCCAGTTGCTCTTTTAATCCAACATATTTGTTGTATGAATCGTATATACCACTAAATTCACATGGAGATGCGGGCACCTCAGTGGCTTGATCGGTATGGCCTTGGCCTGCCACCTCGGTGCCAGCAAATTCGATTCTCGGGCATTTCACTGAGGGGTTAGAGATGTATATTTCTGGTGATAGAAGTTCACTCTCGACGTGGTTCGAAAGTCTAGTAAAGCCGTTGGTCCCGTTGCTGAATAACCACTGGTTCCTTGCAACGTAAAAACACCATACAAACAAACAAACAAACAAACACAAGGAGATGGGAGAAAAACTCCCTCAGGGAACTCATGACCAAGCGGGCCAACCTATCCATTAAATTTTGATAATGAGTGTCTGATCCAAGAGTTTTGTGCTGATCAGGTATAGTTTGGGAACAGAACTCTTCAGTTCTGATAGTTGTTCAAGTTTTCTCTATTTTTAACTTTTCCAAAATGCTGCATTTGTTCGACGAAATATATATCTTATATATATATATATTATAATATATTCTATATATATATATATATATATATATATATATATTTATATTATATATATATATATAATATATTATATAATACACACTACATATATATATATATATATAATATATAGAATATATATTATATATATATATATATATATATATATATATTATATTATAATATATATATATAATATATATTATATAATAATATGACGAGTTGACGGGACCTTGTGTTAATTGGATCTGCTTTACATGATGCGACCTTTGATGTTTTTAAGACTCTCTCTCTCTCTCTCTCTCTCTCTGTCTCTCGTCTCTCTCTCTCTCTCTCATCTCTCTCTCATGTATGGTAGATACAAATAGTTTTTCATTGACAGTATGTGAAGATTGGTTCAAGTTCTCTCTTTTTCAACTGTACTTACACATCATGAATGTTAGTTTTTATTCTGTTATTCTATCGTCCGCCTATGTCATAGAGAGAGAGAGAGAGAGATGACATGAGAGAGATAGAGAGAGACGAGAGAGAGAGAGAGAGAGAGAGAGAGAGAGAAAATCGCCGATGTAACTATCCACCTTGAAAGAAACGTCCAAATCTCTTTTCTTGAATTAAATCCCGTCGTCAACTTGAGCCCCTGGCTGGTCGTCGTTGTCATTAACAACATCTTTTGAGTCGAGGAAATTTTTTTTTCTTAAGTTTGTCGGGAGGGGCATCTGAAGGGAGGACAGAGGTTGGGGGCGGGGATGGTGGAGGAGAGGAGGAGGTGAAGGAAAGAGAAGAGGTTATTCTCTCAGCTGGAGGCAATCAGCTTAATGAGGGTCTCTCTCTCTCTCTCTCTCTCTCTCTCTCTCTCTCTCTCTCTCTCTCTCTCTCTCTCTCAGTTTTCCACCACAGGTAATTAGTCTTGCGAAACAGCCCTCCTCCTTACCCTCCATCCTTCCCTTGGCAGATATCTTCTCTTGGTTGGAATTTCGGGAATTTGATTCATTCGACGTGGACCGGAATTTGTCTCCAGAAAAGATTTCACTGGACTGGATTATTGTTAGGGACTGGGTGCGGGAGGGCTGGATAGATTGTATAGAAATTTGGGAAATGGCCCATGTAATGTGTACAAAAATTGGTACACGTGATACCTGACCTCTCTCTCTCTCTCTCTCTCTCTCTCTCTCTCTCTCTCTCTCTTATATTCCACCTAATCTGAATTAAAGAAGCAAGAGTTAGAAACAGATATTTGATATTAAATGCTAGGAATTAAGTTATAGTGATCTCTCTCTCTCTCTCTCTCTCTCTCTCTCTCTCTGGAGTAATAGAGTCACGACTATTGCCAACAAGCGAGTTATGGTTTCCACTTGTATACTTTCGGTTCCATTAAACCTCCCTCCTCTCCCAAGTATTAAGTCTTGCTCATTTCTCATTTAATGTCTCCAAATGGCCATTAACATTATCATTATATTTCATTGCCTGTACCATTGCATTTGTGCTTTTTTACCATCATGATTTTTGTGAGTTATCTTTTATACCCTCGATATTAGATTATTATCTTTCCTTTTTCCAGCAATTAATGTTTGAGAGCTGTATTTTCAAAAGAAAGTCATGGAAAGAAAATAAGACATTTCTTGCCATTAGTAACGTGTTATTATTTGCAGATACATTAGATACCATTTTCTGGGACAGTACTTTCTCAGCAATTTCGTCGTTACTTGGAATTCGACGGTGCTGTGAGATTGCGGGGATGCTGGTCACGAGTTTTATTTAATTTTATTTTCTGTATATTTGTGAAGATTTGTTCTATAGTAAGAGTGCTCCAGAGATCTCGATTTGTGGAAGAAATGGTAGTCGCTTTTTCAATTCATTCGTCGGTGTAAACTCATTCTCATATGTCTAGAATGAAAATGTTTTGGGGGAAATACCGAAATATTTATATCCACATTTTTGAAAACTGATTTTTCCTTTTGACAGATTTAGTTTTAGCTTGTATTTTTCTTTTTTAGTCATTTGCATTGTTACGCACGATTTGACAGTTTGAAAATTTCACCTTCAGGATGACCAGAATATTTATGTGGACCTATCCTTAATTCTATTGTTCATTTCTCGAATAACTTTTTATTTATAACTTTTGTTTTTTTTTATGTTTATCTTTTAAGATTTGCTCCAAGTTGTTTAAGATAGCTGAAGAGTTTACAGAGATGAAGGTTTCATCGGCATTACTCACGCACACATACACACAGACAATATATATATATATCTATATATATATATATATTTATGTATTATATATATATATATATATATATATATATATATATATATATATATATGGGGGAAGCAATCCACAATGATGTAAAATCCTTCTGTAGTTTAAAAATATGTATTTCTTGTACAGGAACTTACAGCTTTCGATCACAGCTGATGGTCGAAAGCTGTAAGTTCCTGTACAAGAAATATATATTTTTTAACGATAGAAGGATTTCACATCATAGTGGATTTCATCCCCATTTACTTAGAGGTACGACATAGTACTAGCTTCTGTATATTTATATATATATATATATATATATATGACACATACACACACGCACACACACACACACACACACACACACATATATATATATATATATATAGATATATATATATATATATATATATATATATATATATATATATATTATACACACACATAGGCGGGATGCTTCATTCGAGACCCTGTGTTATTGATTTGCCTAGGTTTTTTCGCAGATTTGTTGAACCAGCAGATTTCACAAGAGTCGCAGTAAACATCAGAAGTGTTTGTCTAATTCGAGGAGTAGATTTGGAAGGGTCCTTAATTGTACGAGAAACCTACCCAAGTCTCTGGACTAAATTGTCAACTGGGAAATAAATCGAGGAGAGACATGCAATCCATTGCCATAGTGGAGCTCCTGCGGCTGCTCCCCCTTGGCAATATTCTCCCTGTATCTCGGCCCATTTCCTCCGGAGGGACAATGCGGCTAACGAATAGATGAACGCTCACCCCCGACGGTTGGATAAGAGTTTAGGTGAGAGGAATGATAAGGTCGCTGTTGGGGGTGGAAAGTCAACTTAGTTGATAATAAGGGAAATGTGAAGAATGGGCCAAATGAGAGTCGGAATGATAATGGCCGTTATCCGCCGGGGGCGTGATAAAGGAAATTCTCGTGCTGGGTTTGAGGCGGAATACGAGATTGAAGTGAGGGTAGTAGTAACGGTTTTCAGCGGCGTCTGGTAATGTTGAGTTCATAACAAGTAAATTATTAGGGCATAAATTCCCCAAGGTATAGGCTGTTGTTACATGAGGACTGAGTTGTGATTGAAAATAACGATTTAAGGACTAAAATATGATAACAATGTAGCCCTTTCCTGAAGAGGATTTGTTACTCCTTTCTTTTTCACGTTTAAAATCTGAATGCAAAGCTACTGTAGGTAGGTATTTATTACACTCTTTATGCAGGAAAATAATGGGTTATCTACCAATCCACTCCTCATTGGACACGTCAGTTAAGAAACCCGAGACAAGCATTTTCTAGACATTATTTAGGAAGGTATTCGTTAGATATGGTTAATATTATATGCTGCTTATGGAACGAAATATGCTTCAAAAAGTTGTATATATACACGAAAATCTGTTTTGCTCAGCAACTAGTAGAAGGTTTTTTTTGGAAATAAAATTGACGGAATGATTGCCTGATTTACAAGAAATAATTCAATAAATGTTGGTTGGGGTTCATATTGGATGAAGGTAACGTTTCGAAATGGCCGTCGGTTCTTTTGGTTTTAGAATTATTTGATAAAGATTTTGGACATCCAGATATTACAAGCTTATCTGTCAATGAGCCGTTTTGTGTTACTGCTGTTAATTATATAAACGAGTGAAATTTATCTAGAAAGATCCATCGCATATCGGAACTTTATTTCTGTGAAAGGGGACGTAAAATAGAGTAAAGGAAAAGTTTGGATGAGGAAATGATAGTGCTTGAGACGCAGATGTTGCGCCAAGAATTTGATTTAATTGTCACTTCGAAAGAGAATGCATTCCATCACGTGCCAAACCCTTGTCTGCTCTGAAAACTTCCTCCTTTTCCATTTCAGTTAAACCCCCTTCCTTCCCACTTTCTCTCTTTGCCTCCCTTTTCTTCCATTGGATCGGTATGAAGTGGCGGAGTTCCCTCTTTCCTCCCATTACATTAATTAGGGTTAGTGACCTCATTTGTCGCAGCTTCTTAGCGGAAGCTCAGATCTAAATAGCATTTTTTATTGGTTTGAATTTATAGCCATTTTGGAGATTTTCTTAAATTCCACTGAATATCGAGGTTTCAGTATTAACTTCAGACTCACAAGTTAATGAAAATTATTAGCATTTTCGTATTCAGCTGAGATGAAAGCACTTGAATTTTGTTTTGAAAATGCAAAGGAATGTATAGAAATAATTCTGGTTATTTATTTCGTTAGTGGATCACTTTTTAAACCCATACTTTCCTTGTCTGACACATGGAACGAACGTGGCAGGTTATTTCTTTTATGACAATTGTTTAACATCTTGCTCCGTTGCCGAAATTGTTCTTTTCCAGCTGAAGCTTGCTTTCCCATTTTTCGTCGTGTGCAATATATATATATATATATATATATATAAATAAATGCAGGCAGTCCCCAGGCTAAGGCCAGGGGTTCCGTTCCCGGCAGCCGCTGTAAGCCGAAAATCGCCTCAACCCGAATCATCTTGAATATAATAGGAATAAATAGCATTTACAGTGCTGTTAGCACTGTAAGTCCGGGTTACAGTGCCATAAAGCAGGTAACGGTGCTGTATATCCACTCACGGAACTGGAAACTTGTGGTTAACAGCGCCATGAGGCAAGTGCCGTAAGTCCAGAACGACGTAACCTGAACCTGATGTAACCTTGTGACTGCCTGCTGCCTGTGTGTGTATATATATATATATATATATATATATATATATATATATAGTATATATATATATATATATATATATAATATACACACTGAATCACAAAAATAGTATATAAATGAAGACAAAATCCAGGAAGGAAATTGAAAGTGAAGTGTATACGACAGAGAAAACCTGTGTTCCTTTTCCTGAAGAGTGATCACGCAAATATACATAAAGCAATCCAAAAAGTATGTAATAAATAGATGTGTCTTCGATGGAACGTGCTGGGGTGAACGTTTCTGGTTTATTTGGATAACTCGAGAGAACGGGAGAAGATATTGGTATAAAAGAAGTGAATCCAGTGTCATGTATAAAGAGAAAGCACAAAGCAAAAAAAAAAATGGAAATTAAAATTAATCGAGGTGCTGTAAGATTTGTGAATAAAATGGCGTTGCTGTCCACAAGGCACGAAAGTGACAGGCAAATAAATGGGAGTGTATTATGAGAGTGCTACTCATCATATTCAGAATGAGCGTAACATGCACCCTTTCGGGGTTTGGCCAGTGGAAGCCATTATGCACTGTCATACCTCATTATCTTTTGCTTAATCCGCCTCATTAAGATTTTTATTGGCCCTCTTGTCAAGATATGAGGAAGTGCTGTTATTACCTACCTCGTGTATCTCTGGAATGCGCTAAATACCTTTAATAGCTCCGTCGAAAGGAATACCATTTTATATATTTTAGTGAGAGAGAGGGAAAGTGTTTCATTGTGTTAGGGTTATGGGGATTTTATTTAGATCTCTTCCATGATTTAGCGATATTCGTGAAGATTCCAGCTGGGAATCTCTCTCTCTCTCTCTCTCTCTCTCTCTCTCTCATCAGGGTTATTGAAGCGATCACCCTCTTATTCCAGGTTAGGGTTTCTGTCGTGTGGTTTATGCGACCGGTCGGTCAAAATGGCGTAGTCGATCAGATATTAGGGCGCTTTAGGCTACATTTTGTCTAGTTTTCAACCTGTGTGGCAGGCCTAGCTGTTTTGAAAGTTTTTTTTTTTTCAGGATTTATCTCCTCTTCATCTCCTTTGTTTTTATGACGAGCTGACAGGAGAGAGAGAGAGAGAGAGAGAGAGAAGAGAGAGAGAGAGAGAGAGAGAGATTCAGCGGCTGTAACCTTCTAGTGATTAACTGCCATGATTATACTATTAACAATAATTAAAAGTATTTCTTTAGAGGATTATTTTCGTACAATTTCGGCATCCTTACATAAACATTTGTTTTTGTTTACCGTGAACGGATAATCATAGTTATATCATTTATAAACAACAAGCAGCTAAAAGCTGTGCGCTTTGACTTGCTGTGCAATTAGGAACAAATACCTTATACTTCATTAACAGAAGCTGAAATATATTAACAGCTAGTTCATATAAACCACTCGTTAATTATTTGTTACTTGTGCCATATTTTGATCTTTTGTTTTTGATTAAGCTGGCCTTATGCCAGCACGGACTCTTGCTCGTAGAGCACTCCGTAAATATTTTGATTAAATTCTTCAGACCTACTTTTCCGTATATCTAAGAATCCAGTCAGAGACAGTTTACCTATTGATTCTTTTTATGCTTTCACATTTAGCAGATAATTTTTTTCTTATGTTTCTGTCTTTTGCTATTTACCTAATTGATATAGACCATAATTGATTAGCCACTAGGGGTTGTACTTGGATACTTTTTGCAGGTTATTTCATGATGGTCAGTTTTACCCTAAGGTACAAAATGTACTATGTCACAGAACCCCTCGCATCCCTTGGGACGCTATTATTCTTATTACAGCTATTCGTAGCACTACATAACTATTTACTTCATCATACCCACCTGTTCTTCATCTTTCATTACCTAATCCTCCCCTTGTCTCAGTCTTTACCTTCCTCTTCTCTTCCTTGTCATCTGCTATTTAGAGTTCATCTCTTTCGCGGCCGTTGCCTTCTTTCACTCTTGTTTTTATTAAACTTTTTTTTTTCCAACACCTGTTACTCAACAGCTTCCCTTCCACCCAGTGACCAAATCATTTATTACTAGCTACTCCCCTTGTCTCTTCTTAATCTTCGGATTTCTTTCCTCACCTTTTGACCTTTCATCATCTCCCCCTTACTTCACCGTCATTTTTTTTAATTTATTATTTCTAGCCTCTCTACACTCACCCCCCCCCCCCCACCCCCCCCCCCCCCCCGCCCCCCCCCCCCCCCCCCCCCCCCCCACACACACACACACACCCTTAAACCCTCCGCGTACTTCCAGGTGTATCGGTTTTATCTTTATAATCCTCTGTCTTTATTTATTCCCAGATAGATTTCCATTTTTCCTTTCTTGTCCTTGATTTTCATCACCTTCGTTTCTTGCATCTACCGCCTGGGACGAGGCAGAGGCCACCTCCCTCTTGCACCCCCTCCTTACCTTTCCATGCCCTTCCAGCGTCCCTTTCCAGAGGGTCCTTCCCTCACAAAAGGCCACCAGAAGGGTTAGCTAATGGAAAAGTTAATTATTAGAGTAGAGTTTTTAGAGTGATGAGTGATTCGCCTGAGAGAGAGAGAGAGAGAGAGAGAGAGAGAGAGAGAGAGAGAGAGAGAGAGAGAGAGAGCTTGTATGACTACAGATGTGCGGCTACCAGTCGTATGAAATTTTGAGAACAGAAATAACTTTAGAAAGGGGGTTGTATATTCCAATACTAATGTTACTATTCTTACTGCAACTAATAATAATAATAATAATAATAATAATAGTAACACAATGGAAAGGAAAACAGAACACGATTCCTTCCCTTTGGAGGTGTTGGATCCAGAAGGGTAATCGCCCTCCAAGGTACTTGACAAGCCTTTAGGGATGAGGTTGTTAGCCCTATGCCCTTTTATTGACACTTCCATAGAGATTAGACTGGTAGCCCCTATTTGCAAGAGGGTCAACGTCAACTGGTAGTGGCAAGCCAGGCACAAAGCACAGACCTTGTTATTGGGAGGTCGGTAAGCTAAATTGAGACACCGGCCTCGTTCTGATACTTTTGATGCGGGTTCGAGTCTTGCTAAGGACATCAGAATGACTTCACATTCTTGTATTGGGATATAAGGTTTTGTAGTGACAAGCGTGTCCAATAAGTGCGAAGAATTCGAGAATTTAAGAGGAAATTTTGGTTATTACTATTAAGTATTTTTGAGCCTGGCTTGCCACAACCAGTTGTACCTTCTTGCAAATAGGGGCTGGTAATCTAATCCCTAAAGACGTATCAATAAAAGGGTATGGGGCTAGCAACCTCATCCCTAAAGACTTGTCAAGAACCGCAGAAGGCGCAACCCCTAAGTATCCAACACCTCCAAAGGGAAGGAATCGTGTTCTGTTTGGAAAAATATCTGAATTTTTGTGAAATTCCTATTATCCTCAATAATAGCAAACGACGATAATCTTCCTTTCCATTATGTTACTATTATATATATATATATATATATATATATATATATATATATATATATATATATATATATATATATATATATATGTATATATGTATTGAGAGAGAGAGAGAGAGAGAGAGAGAGAGAGAGAGAGAGAGAGAGAGAATCTGCCCCCCTCACAGATAAGCCTTAAAGGAAAAATAACTCCTTAAAGACTTACGATTGCCATAGGAGACGCTGGCAGGAAACTGATACAAATCGTCCCAGTGGGGACAGAGACCAGTAGTCTTCAGTGGGCGTGTTTGTAGCGATAAAAATCTGTTTACAGCAGACTTTATAAGACAGACACCCAACCGCGCATCGTCGTCACTTATTTTCTTGGTGACCGTAGCACCATTAGGGAACCTCAAGTTTTGTTCCTTGGGGAGAGTTCGCTTCCCCTCATGATTTCGGATTCCATACACATACCAGCACGCAGATAGAAAGAAAGAAAGAGAGAAAGGGATACCTTTGTGATATTCCTTTACGTCTTCTGTTTTGATTTCCATTTGAATTGAATGAACATTTTTAAAAAAGAAATGTGCCTCACATCCGACCGAGTTATTTTGTGTCCATGTTGAAGTATTTACGCAAAAAATTCCGTCTCTTTCACGCACGCACGCTCAAACACACACACACACACACACACACACACATATATATGAGTAAGGTTGTACTGACCCTTATCCCGCTTTCGTAAGTTTGCTTTCGCTGTCAGAGCAAATTGGCGCGAGGCCTCAGTGGTGCAACGCTCACCTCGCATTTGCTTGGTCTGCTGATCTCTCCCGGACTACTGCCCATCAATTCACCCAAATATAAATGGGTGTCACGGTCAGCGGTTGCCAAGAAGGGCAGAGGACTAAGAGCCTCATTCTTCAAAGTTTGCTGAGTAATTGAAAATCTTAGCAATACGTCCTATGTAAACCAACACTGCAACAGATATCCTGTGTTATTTCCGTTCATACAATCTTTTATCACGTAGTACGTAAAATCCTGACCATTATATACCTCTAGTGAAACGGATGGCGTCAAACCACAAACATTTTTAAAATCTTCGTCAACGTTCCATTTACCATATTGATTTGGTGATGATTACAAGAGAGTCCTGGGAACTATTCCAGGACCTTTGAAGTTATTAAGAGCTTGGACGGAGCCGGGGAAGATCGGTAACCGTCGGGAGGTGTCTGCCCCTCGGGGTTGGATGGCATAATAAGCGGTTTAGTCGGAGATTTATTAAGAGACTCGAGTCGATCAGCGTAATATCAGGTTCCGGAATTTTTCTTCACAGTCCCTGTTTTTTTTTTTTTTTTTTTTTTTTTTTTTTTTTTTGCCGAATGGTGTTTGGAAGGTTCTGGGTTCGTGTTATCAGTATTTTTTTCTCTCTGTAGATTTGCTAGTAGGCTATTTCGACGTAGTTAAGGTGTATTGATTAAAGAGTTAATTCAGTAAGGTGAGAATGAGCTACCCCCGCAGATATTTTTGATAAAACTCTAAATGTGTTCAACTAATGACAAATGAAAAAACTCTTGTAGAGAATGTTTGTTGTAAAAAATATATTAAATATATTAAACTAATTACAAGGAAAAATCTTTTTGAAGAATGTCATAACTGAGATGTAACTCGACCAATTTATAATGGAAAATTCTGACTAAAATAGCTACCCATCCTAATTATCTTATGCTTATTGTGTAAATTGTGATGGAATTCGAGTCTCCAATTTAAATCCTCACTTTATTCTCTTCTCTCTCTCTCTCATCTCTCTCATCTCTCTCGTCTCTCTCTCTCTCTCTCTCTCTTTCTATATATATATAGTATATATATATACATATATATATATATATATATATATATGTGTGTGTGTGTGTGTGTGTGTGAACCTTCAGGACTTTAGGTTTGCACACACAGAATTGGTCTCATAGGGTGGAAGGCTTTTTCATGAGGTTTATAAAGTCACATTCATATTATGGACTCCATTAAGCTTTTATGACTACTAATTTTATCATTTGTAAAGTAATGAGATTTCGAAGCCTGTTGCAAACTTTTTTCTTTGCATTGTAAAGTTAAATTATAATTTATTGGTGATTTAACAATTTTCTTAGGTAAACTCCTAAAAAAAATATTTACCATCAAACTTTCTCCGACCTCATAATAAACTGTCTCAATATCTTTTCGGTTTCCTCTTTAAGATATTTAGATGTTATTTCTCTGGTTTTCGTTCTTTAAGTTTGTTCTTTACCATCCCTCTCCTTTTCGTCTCATCGGATCTCTCTCTCTCTCTCTCTCTCTCTCTCTCTCTCTCTCTCTCTCTCTCTCTCTCTCTCTGCTACACCGACCCACGCCAATCTTCCCCATCGTCTTTGAAAAAAATTTTTCCTCTCCGTGAAGGTAAATTAAAGTTCGTAAATAGGTCGTTGATATTCATGAAACTAGTTAATGCAAAGTTTGTCAAGGAAAGGATGCCGTATCTGCTTATCTTTTGAGAAGAAGAAGAAAAGGAGGATGAATAAGAAGAAGAAGAAGAAGAAGAAGAAGAAGAAGAAACGCGTCGCGCGTCTCCCTTCTTTTACAAACTGGCGAAAGTGATTACCGAAGCGGAGGCTTGGCTATATAATGTTACGTCACTGGTGGGGGTGTATCTTCAAGGTTTGGGTTAGTGGGGGTGGTGATGGGGGGAGGGTAGGGAAGGGTAAGCAAAAGGGCTGATCTAACCTTCATCATTGTGTTTGTTATTTGAACTTACTTTTGTATTTATAGGCACTTTGAGAATCTATTTTTAATTACAGAATCACAGCTCATTATATACTTTTACATACACAGTATTACAGAAATAACGAATAGGATATTCTTTTGTGTTTTCTTAAAAAACAAAATGTGACTAAAAACACCCGTATATGCCTCCAGTCAGATATATAATTCTATCATGATATTTCAGGCATAACTATGAGGGTAAATGATGTTTAATTTTCACCTGTCCGGTAATTAGCACATGCTTCATTATTCTTGACGAAGGGAAATAAAACTTCATAGTGTTTGCATTTATAAAATCTTGATTTCTGGTTTATTTTTATTTGAAATCTACTTCTAAGAGAGGGCTAATCAGTTGTAGATTATCGATACCACGAGAGATTGCTATTGTTGTGTCATTATTCACCACAAAGGTATCGTAATATTGTTTGGCTGTGTCAGTAGGTTGCAAAATGACAGAGTTGTACGAGGTAAACCTGCTCTGTCCCGTCAATTTAAAATGCTCGTTGCACCAGCATGCTAAGCACTTTTTATTCGAAAACGTGGGTAGAAAATTTATTATTTGTGTTCATTTTATTTTAAGTTTCTATTTTTATTTTATTTTATTTTTTTCTTTTGCTTTTATCTAGATGCGGTTGGTAGTGCAATGAAGATTTTTCTTTATTCTGAAAGATGGATTGTTTGACATCTTTTATTTTATGCAAATATGTTATTAGTAGCTGATGTAAATGATACAACGATTTTCTAGAGTTATGATTCCAAATATATATATATATATATATATATATATATATATATATATATATATATATATGTGTGTGTGTATTGTTTGTAAGGAGAAAAAGAAAGGTCGAGTATTATTCATAAATGTTTGCCTGACATACCAGACTAAAGTAAAAGAACAAAAATTGAGTACAGAAGACAGAGATAAGACCAACAGAAGTATGTTATTCTTTTGCCGACCTCCGCAGAAAGCACCGACAGAAAGAACTGAAGTAACAGGGGCTAATCTTTCGGCTCCGTGACGTGTTATTAGCAATAAATAAAGTGAATAGGCGATATATATAATGTTAGTGACAGTCTCCCCCAAGTAGAGGGCCCCCTCTCCCTCTCTCTCTCAAACTCACACGCACATACACCATGCGCACACGCATTCTCACTCTCTTCTCTCTCTCTCTCTATGCTCTCTCTCTCTCTCTCTCTCTGTACACACACACACACACACACACATATATATATATATATATATATATATATATATATGTATATATATATATATATATATATATATATATATATATGTATGTATATATATATATATATATATATATATATATATATATATATGCGAATACCACAGAAAATGATAGGTAGAAATCCAAGCGCTTTCGTCTTTACATACTAAGACGAAAGCGCTTCGATTTCTGCCCATCATTTTCCTGTGGTATTTAATGAAGTCACGTGCATCTACTGTGATTATTTAAGCATATATATATATATATATATATATATATATATATATATATATATATATATATATATATGTGTGTGTGTGTGTGTGTGTGTGTGTGCGTTTGTGTGTGTGTGTGTGTGTGGTAGATATAACCACAATGTTTCTGCGAAGAAAAGAGGAGAAATAGTTCTCTCGACTAGAGAAAGGTGCTTATATCACAATCATAATAATATTTGGTTTTTGCAATTACGAATGCTTTAGTTTTGATGTCAAGACCGTAATTAAAACCAGTGAAACTTGTACGGGCATTAGTATAGTAAAGCATTTTATATCTGTCTATAGGTAATCTGTCTACGCAGAAAACTGGCCGTTATTTTTGAGCGTCGTTATCAATTAAGGCTTCTACAAAACTGTCTCTCTGTCTGACTGTCTGACTGACTTACTGTCTCTTCTTGTGCCCCAGTAGAAATATGCAGGAGAAAAGCGCTCGAGCTGGGTTGTTTGTTTTTCAGGCGCTTTTTATGGTGGGGTCTGGTTTATTTTGCTATAGTTTTCATATAGAGGGTTTGTTTTGATCCATGGGAAGCGAGTGGAGGAGAAGAAGGCGGTTTGAAGACCCGTTTTCTCGGCTCCCTAATCCTGCCATTTGTGACGACCCTTTTCATGGCGGTCTTTGCTTGGTTCCTCGTTGATGGACAATTTTTTTTTTTTTTCTTTTTACATCTCGATATTTATAACGCTTGTTTTTCTCCGCACCATGCACTATCTAGTGTGATTTTACACTCCATCTATGGGCGCAGCCTCTTAATTTTTTTTCTAATAATTTTATACAAGTAATTTTCTGAGCGTTCTTCATAATGTCTCAATTTTTAAATATTAAAATTTATAGTTGATCAGATGTATTTTACATTATAATGTTTCTATATTTGTGCATTATCGGAAAATAGTGGCAATTAAAACGACAGAGAACCGATAAAGTATTGAAACATTAATACATGCGACCGAAAAGTACTATACGCTTCAATTAACTAGGTTATTAATTACTGCCGTATCTCCTTTTATTCTTGTAATTAATTATACGAAAACGCTTTTCATATTATAGAACTATTTCAAGACTGAATGAAGGTAGATCACATTATGTTAGTACGTAATGTATCAATCTGTCTGGGTGTCTCCTTCTCTCTGTCTGTCTGTCTGGGTGTCTCCCTCTGTCTGTCTGTCTGTCTGTCTGTCTGTCTGTCTGTCTGTCTGTCTCGTTCTGTGAAACGCTCGTGAAAATATTTGTTTGCGGAGAGGGTCTTCCATGCCTCCAAGCTTTCGGGCTTGTCGGTAGGGAGCGAACATTGTATTTATCTTTGTCTGTTTTTCAAAAAGGGAGATGGCTCAGGTAGAAAGTAGAAGGTAGATGAAGATGAGGAGGGGGAAATTTTTTATTCTCATATCACTTGAGTCTTTTTATTTATTCATTTATAAATGCATTGGATTATGTATGCACATTTTTATACATGCATATTTTACATAAGTGTGCCAATTGTCTTGGTTTATATTCCACACTGGTTTACACCGGGAATTAAATTTCGTTAGACTTAACTCGAACAATTGAGTTTCCTCTTGCTCTCTCTACCGACCTATTGAATTTTAAGTTTTTCACGTATATTTTACTATGTAATGCATTGAGAGAGAGAGAGAGAGAGAGAGAAGAGAGAGAGGAGAGAGAGAGAGAGAGTTTTTCTTTTTAGTAAATAGGTGATTTCCTATTGTTCGCATTGCAACACCTTGCATGGTCTGTGTTGGTACATCTGGAAGACCACTTTGGCGATTCAAGGTTTACATCACTACATAGCTCTTTTCCGTGGATAAGTGCTGTAGCATCTTTGTTATTTATTGCCCCTTTTAGGAAAGGTACTGTAATAGAATGTTTATTTGCTTTTGATACCGTGTTACAAACCTCGGTGTGTGGGCCCCCACATACCTATTGCGACGTTATATATGGCTTAAGAGAGTGCTCTTAAAAGGACCAAACTTTTGCTTAAGGTGATTTTGGCATTTCAAGTGAAGGGCTGTTTTGAAAGCCGCATGTTTTTTGTCCTTTTTGAATAGGATGCTGGTGTAAACTTTACTTTCTAAGTGGCACTGGGGATGGGCACATTCACTGTTTATTAATGTTATAGATTTTAAGATTTGGGTACATATGAAATTCAATAAGATCTCGGGAAAAAATGAACTTACTCTAATCTGGGTTTTGCAGTCAGATGAATACCAAAACCACGATTAAAAAGTAATTAGAATATTATAGTTTTTTTTTTTTTTTATTAAATTACGCGGAAATATTTTTGAAATACCAAGGTAGGGAGTTTATATAACTAATTCTCGATTGAATCAGTGAGAGTATTTTTTTGAGTCACACAAACATGTCTGACGTATTTTTCTCACTTTTCACTTTCTCTCACGTCACATCACCTGTTACTCACACGGGCCAACTAACAGAGATGTATCTTGCACTGCATAATTCAACAAATACTTAATGGATTTTAGGGAACTCGCCCAGATTGTTCGTCCTCATATTCTGTCAAAAAGTTGGTCCATTTGTTTGTGAGTCGAGTGCGCTTACTACCGCGCCACGAGGCCAGAGCGAAAGAGGAAGAGATCATTCGAAAATTATTTTCATGTGTCCGCAATAAGTGTCAGGTGTAGAAGTAGGATATGAAGACTATCCATGAGATTTCAATAACAGGTTTCTAAGCACTCACAACAAGGCAACGGAACTGGTGGTGAGAGGCGCAACGAAAGATAGGCGGTTATACTCGTATTTAAGCAACCAAGAGTTTGATCTTGGAATGGCTTCTTATGTTTTGTTTATCTTTCATAGGGTAAATATTCTCTCTCTCTCTCTCTCTCTCTCTCTCTCTCTCTCTCTCTCTCTCTCTCTCTCTCTCTCTCTCTCTCAGTTTTAGAATCTCATATAATTATCTATAACATATTTAACACTAAGCTGTTTCCTGTTAGCCAAGCTTTGGTATGAACCACATCAATCGTAAACCCTTTTTTTTTCAGACTTGCAAGACAAATATATGTCAAAAACAAACCACTGTTTTATTTCTTGTGTGAGCAGGAAAAGGGACGGGACAAGTGGTATGCTTCTTTTTTCGAGGTAGGGGAAATCGGGGGGTCGGTGGGAAATGACGTACCTCCCAACCTCTCTGCCTAATTAGACAGTTTTATGAGAGAGAGAGAGAGAGAGAGAGAGAGAGAGAGAGAGGGGGGGGGAGGGGGGGGGGGGGGGGCTGGGGGGGGGGGGGGGGGGGGGGGTTGGATTGTGACTTTGGCACTCCTTGACACAGCAGTTGATTGCTGCAGAGTACGTGCGTGCCTTTTGCTTGATGATAAGTTCGTCCCTTCTGGTGGTGAGTTTGTTTCATTTTTTTATCATATTTCTCGGGTGTGCATTTTTTTAGTAGTGATTATCTTACTGTTTCATCATGAATTAGTTTCTTTTATTTGATGAGTTACTTTATGTTTGTTTTGGTAGTAAATGAGGTATGACTGTCTTGAAAAAGAGGCGGTATATATATATTTTTTAATAGAAAAATGTACTCATTTTCCATTTTCAGTACTTAATTTTTGTAACTGATCTACAAGAAAATTTCGCTGTCGAAACTTTTTAGAAATGAACACAAGCTGAATAGCAAAGGAGGGGAGTACTTATCTACCTTCCTCACTTCGGTCAATATTTAAAAAGCCGTGTGCATGCTGTTCACCCAAGTTTTATTTACACTTGGCGTACTTTTGGGCGTAGTATATTCTTTGTCAATTGTGATTAAGTATTCTAAAACTTTTGATTACTGTTTTTTAACAGAAGAGCCTTGGTAAAATGTTTGCATAATTTATTCTAGTGTAATAATTCACGTACATACATACATACACACATCTATCAGATGTACGCAATAGTAAATGCCTAAGTAGCTGGTTGAAGGTTGACCAACGAGTCTTGTGTGAGGAGTTACCCATATGTACTCTGTTACGGGCATCAGTCCACTGTACTGTAAGTAAATTATAGGGCTCAAAATTCAATATGTTTTTTCTTAAAATTAGGATCTCATGTTTGCCTTTATGTAATTTTGTTTATTTATTTATTTTATTTACTTACTGTTATTATTATTATTATTATTATTATTATTATTATTATTATTATTATTATATTATCATTTATTATTATTATTTTATTATTATTTTCCATAGCTTGGCATATCTTTCTACAATCAGCGATCAGAGATAGAAATAACTCGCTTCTTTTTATGTGATTAACTGTGTTTTTCGTACACTGTCGAGAATAAAATGCCTTGATCATATTTATAGTTACATTTTAAGACATTTATGTATTACTATTGAAATAGCTGATTACCTCCAAGTAAACACTAGAGTTTTGCTGATTCAGTGATAATTTCTCCTTTTTCTCTCTCTCTCTTTTTTCTCGTCATATTACTCGTGCCCGGAAATGGTGAACGGGCAAATACCACCTCAAGGAAGAGCTTCCTTTCAAATTCTAAACCAGAATGAGTTTTTTACTCATATCTCGCCCAAAGGAGAACAAATTTAAGTCACGCAGTCGTATTTCATTCATTTTCGCCCCTTGTGATCTCGTATTTTACTTGAAGAGATGCCATCCGTCACCTAGATTGTGAGGGCATTTCTCTCAATTCCGTGTTGCCCAAGACGCTGTATTTCTTCAGCGTCGTTAGATGTTTCCGTTTTGGTTCAGTTTTTCCTCTCTTCATTTTGATTGGTTTTATGTTATCTTTTTTGCTTAAAACAAAAACCTACCGATATTCTTTGATGTAGAATTAGTGCCAATAATCATAAAAAAATTAATTATGTTGAAATTTTTATATATATAAAAAATAATGAATTACTAATAATTTTTATGTATTTAGATTATAATAATCCAGTGGCATAAAACTTCATCTGAATCGGCTTCTAAGGGTCGTCTTTTGTTTTAAGTATGTATAAATTACTTACTAAGTAATAGACAAATGAAGATTGCAATAGGTATTTATTGGGTATATTATAAAGCCACACTACGTCGCCGCATTAACTCTGTTATAAGTAAATCAAGACTTCCAGTGCCGCTAGTAGAGTTCGGAAATTTAAATTTGCTTGCTATAATAATGATGATAATTATCATCATCATCAACATCATTACAAGTGATAATTTGGTGTAGGGCCCTTTTCCTGAAGGCTAGACTGAGCCAGGGTCCCTGCTCATTTCATACGGTTCGATAGACTTAGCTGGCCGTACAATTGCGGTCACCAGATTTGTATGACTAATTAGGGACATAAAAAGGGCATTTCTCTGAAAAACATGATGCAGTTGTTTACTGTTAATTTGGACGGTCTTTTGTAGCATGCCGACTTAATGAAAACCTGTGGTGTTATCACTTTTATGTCTATGTATGTATAAATGTGTGCACACGCGCTATAATATATATATATATATATATATATATGATATATATATATATATATATATATATATATATATATATATATATATATTATATATATATATATATATATATATATATATTATATATATATATAGTATATATATATATATATATATATATATAATAATTATATATATATATATATATATAGTTTAAGTAAAATATGTAGTGAATATATCATTAAAAATATTGGTGCATGAAATAATTTATGCAGGCTTTACATCCTGGTCATTCATGTAGTAAATGAAATCGAATTTATTTCATTCAGTAGTTATAACCGCGGATAACTGCATTTGTTTGTTATTGTTATTACTGAAGAAGGGAATCGTGTTAGTTTATAAAGCCGGGATTTATCGGGTATGAGAAAATTTAATGTATTTTTATTACTAATAAAAGAGAAAATAGGTTTTGTATAAAGTAGGTATGGATTATTCTCATCATGTACGGATGTAAATTTTAAGTTTTTAAAATCTTACATAAACACATAGTGAAATTTTTTATTTATAATTATTATTGTAAAGCATACGTACATATATGACGCACACCATGCATCCCATAATATATATTATATATAGTTGTTTATTATATATATATATATATATATATATATTATATATATATCAACATATCAAACAGAGCTTACATAAAATTTAATAAGCTTTTGTTTTTAGGTAAAACTGAAAAAAAAATTTGACTAGAGAAATTCCAACAGGAAGATATATAGGAGGAGTTGCTATGAAACCTAATATTGTGATCTGGAACAAGGAAGAAAAATTAGCAAAGATTATAGATGTGACAGTACCCAAGTGACTTTGGCCTCAATAGAGCCGAATGGCACAAAATAACAAAATACCAAGACCTAAAGAACGACCTGAAAAGCACATGGGAACTGAAGGAAATAGAAATACTACTGGTGGTGGAAGGGGCAAAAGGACTCACAAAGAAAAACCTGAGAAAATACCTTCAGGCAATACCAAGTTGCCCAAGGATAAATGAGGTGCAGATTGCTGCCCTCAAAGGAACGATAAACATCTTGAAAAGAGCCCTCGGATATAAGGCTAGTGGAATATATGTCGAAATGCAACCATAGACCCCAGACGGGCCCATTGCACCCCTGATGTAAATTGAAAATTAAGATAAATATAAACACACACACACACACACACATATATATATATATGTATATATTCATAGTACATATAATATATATATATGTGTGTGTGTGTGTGTGTGTGTGTGTGTGTGTGTGTGTATGCGAGCGCTTATGTATGTGCGTGTGCAACGTATACATCACTCATCAACGATTGATTACACTACCTAATATTACCGTCCTTGCTGGTAATAAGTGGATGTAATGCGATGCAGCAAAGTTCCTCAGTAATAAGATACAAATCCTTACGAGCAGCGTCCTGCACGATCACTCATCAGTCTCGGGGCATAAATCTCTCATTGGGGGCATCATCATGCCATCATGAAGGGGGCATCTTGTGCAGTTTATTAACATCTGGGTAATGAAAACTTCACGTGTTTGGAAAGGATACTCACGATTTAGCAGGCAAGAGTGATCGGGCACAATGTTTCATATTTACTTAATATAATAATAATAATAATAATAATAATAATAATAATAATAATAATTAATAATAATATAATAATTAATAATAATTATTATTATTATTATTATTATTATTATATTATTATTATTATTATCATCATCATCATTATTATTATTATTATTATTATTATTATTATTATTATTATTATTATGTTGGTTGGAAGTAAATTTTAGTTTAATAAGGAAACATTTTCTGTTTTATTATTATCAGAAAACCAAGTTTTATTTATTTTTTATTCATGTTTACAAATGGACAAGAAAGGGTTATGCTGTACAATGCTTCTGTAATGATCACATGTTAAAAAACGAGTTACGACCAGGATACTTTTTTCAAACCAGTTTCAAAGGAAACTTGTAATCTTCATGTTTAAATTTGGCTACTTGGCTTTATGCAAAATGATAAAACCACCTCTCATTCGGGCGTTTCAGCTTCCCTTTAAAATTGGTTCAGAAATACTATCTTGGCTTCGCCTAATTCGAAAAACACGTCAGCATTACACGAATTTCGGAGGCCAAACTCTCCATCACTACTTTTCGATCCTATCCAGGAGCAGAAAAGTCTTAAAGTTTCTCTTCTTGGTGATAAAATAAGGATAAGTGTTTGCCACTGTCGTGTTTCCGTGGTTTTTCATGGTAATGAGAGTGGTAATAGTGATATATTAATGTACTAAAGAGATTTCTGTACCAAGAAGCCATTGTGCAGTTTCATCATCCTTTTAATGTCAGTGATAATAATAATAATAATAATAATAATAATAATAATAATAATAATAATAATAATAATAATGAGAGCGCGTGTCTGGAAACTGAGAAACAAATCCACAGTTATGTAACCGTACAAATATATTTAAAGATAAAATTATACAGAGACCTTTCGAGAATCTATGATTCCCTTCAGGGGGAATCGTACAGATTCTTGGAAATTCTTTATAATTTTATTTTACGTATTTTTGAATAGTTACATATGTAACTATGGATTTGTGTTTCCAATATAATAATAATAATATTCTTTGGCTCTGTTTCAAAATTAAGCAGTTGTCTTTTCTTATTGTAAAGCTGTTTTCCAAAATAACGACAATAACAAAAAAAAAAAAAACCAGAAGCAGTCCTAGTTCTATATATAGTAACAGCATCATCAGTGAGAATGAAAAAGTAGACCTTATTTTGTTTTCAGGTTTGTACTTAATTTCATATAACTTGCCTAACGTTGGGAGTTCATGTCACATCTATCATAGTTTAATTTAGCTTGAACAGAGAAGTCTCTCTCTCTCTCTCTCTCTCTCTCTCTCTCTCTCTCTCTCTCTCTCTCTCTCTCTCTCTGGATACCCATTATTACTTTGCTTTTATGGTCGTGTGGGTAATACTAATATCAGAATGACCTTGGTGATGAATTTAGTAACCTATGAATTACCTTGTTATAAGAAATATGTGATAAAACGATGTCCAAATTATGGATAATTTTGAGGAATTGTTTAGAGGATCATGAAAAACCTGATCTGACTGGTGGTGCATATTTTAAGTGTACTTAGGTTTCCTTGCATACGTACACACATACATACACAGACACAGACACACACGCTTGTAATATTTTTCGCGGATTTTTTTTAACACAGATTTTTTTTTTGCTAGGTGTTAAAAAAAATATAAAATTTTCCTGAAGTAGTATTCTTGGTCTGACAGGAACTTGTATGACCTACAAGTAGGAATTTTAGAATGTAGTGAGGTAGACGTCATATTAACTTGGCCGAGTTAAAAGAAAATATTTTTTGAATGCGTTTATTTGTAAGTAACCCAGGCCTAAATTGCCTGTGAATCCATGGATTTTAAAGAATAATAAATCTTATTCTTCTATCAAGTACAACTCTTATTGCTCTGCTATCAAGTACAAACCTTATCGTTCCAGCAATTACAAAATACTTAGTTTAAGATAGAGGAGCTTGGAGATTTTCATGAGTTAAGAGTAAATTTTGATCATTTATATTTTATTTGTGAGATGTCAGGTCTTTGGAGTTTCGCAAGTTGTCATGGCTTATTCCTTGCTATTTATGACAAGGCGATGAAATCAGATAAGTCAGTAACTCGGAGACTGCGCTTGCACCTCAGTAATTATGTATTTACACAGGATAGCATCGGTAATATTAGGCCTTAAGTTAAAAAAAAATATATATAAATCTAATAAGGAGAGAGAGAGAGAGAGAGAGAGAGAGAGAGAGAGAGAGAGAGATTAAATATAGTTATTGATAAGTACCAGATGAAAGATTAAATTGTGACAGAAATATTTATATTAAACAGACAATACAAGATAAAAGCTAGTATTTTTGTAATATTGTGTTCGTGGCTTATAATGACAGTTTTCCTATATATAAATATACCGAGAAAGAGAGAAAGAGAGAGAGAGAGAGAGAGATTTACTCGTACGTATAATGCACAACACATGCAGATGACATACGTTGGCGCCCCTCATGCCCCTTGCCCGCATGATGCATGATTTCACCTTAAATCATAAAAAGGATAGAGAAAAAATAGTCGTCATATTTACTCGAAATTATAATGCTGACAAATGAACCGTCTGGCTGAAATACACGACGCTGGTGACACTGATGAGCGAGATGACTGATGGACGGTGACCTCTCTCTCTCTCTCTCTCTCTCTCTCTCTCTCTCTCTCATACATAAATACAAATAACAATTATTTCCAATAACCTCCAGTCTCACTTCCACGTTCATATTAATTTAGTGGGTATATACGATCTCTCTCTCTGAGAGAGAGAGAGAGAGAGAGAGAGAGAGAGAGAGAGAGGGCAACACTCCTCCTCCCTCATATTCTTGCTGATTTAGAGAGATAGCGTCGTCTCGGTTTGTTGAGGTCTCTGGGAAATGATGCTATTATTAAAGGTGGGACGAGTTCTTTTACGCGGTGTTTATACTTTGTATGAGACTTTGCATATTTCCGCGTCGGTTTGTTAGCTGCTGCTGACGACGCTGCTGCTGCGCACTCACAGAAGGACTTGTTAATTAGCCTCGCAGATTGGATTTTCTTTCGTGGAATCTCGTTGGTGGGGAAGGGAAGATTTACTTTGCCGTTAATTAAAAAGATTGTCACTTCGGCTGACGGGGTAAATTTAAGGATAAGGAATATTCGGTGCGGTTGCTAGCGGCAAATTTCTATGTTTGAGAGATATTGGCCATCATCATTTTCAGTCCGGTGCGTCATTTTTGTCCTTTTATTTGGTTAGCCGCTATGATTTAAAACTTCAATCGTATTACCTAACCGGATAAAAGTATAAAAGTATGCACTGAAAGGAAAAGTGGTAATATAAACTATGTGCTGAAAATATAAAAGTATTCTATATAATTTAATAAATTTTAATGAAAATAAAAACTTCCATTTTGGCGAAACGAGAGAAACATTTTTTATGGAGATATAAAGTGCCGTGTGAGGGGAAAAACGATCAGGGAGAGGTAGAAAGAAAGAAAAGTGAGTCCCAAGGTAGAATTACAAAAATAACGAGGTCGACACTTCTTGGGGAAAAGTTCGTGAAAACCATCCCCGTGACGTCATAAATCTGTCGCCATGTTCTCACTCTCTCCGGATTTTATCTCTCTCTCTCTCTCTCTCTCTCTCTCTCTCTCTCTCTCTCTCCTAGTATTTTTGTCTCAAAGGTCAGTTTGTGTGTTGCTCCTTGACTTTTTATTTTGTGTTTGTTACATTTCAATTGTTTGGAAAAAAAATATGTCGGGATTAATAGCAATGTGCTGTATTTTCATCATGATTATTAATATGATTGTACTTAGTTTTTATTATTACTACTACTTTCTTCCACTTGTTTCATTCCCCCCAAAATTTAAATTTTAATTACAACTTTCACCCCCTCCTGCCTTGCGCCTTGTGGAAAGCTCAATTTGAAATAGATTTAAGATGTAAATACGCAGCATACCCTTCTTTATTTACTGTTTTATTTCGCGATTGCCAACCTTTATTGCAGAGTTATGCCTTTGTAAAAACTTGGACTTTCTACTCGGTCTTTTTTTACTTGGGTTCTTTTCTTTTAAGATTTTTTATAACCATGTCAGACAGCTGGGTATTCTTTTATATTTTATCGGATTGGTTTAAATATTCTAAGACAGCACACAACAGGTTTTCTTATCAGAAATTTGGTTTCAGATAATTATGATAAACCCAAGGTATCTGGGTCTTTCATTTTACCATTCTCTAGAGTCTGGATACATACACACACAAAAATATTATTTATTTATATATCATCTTGACTAACTAATTTGTTATTGAGACCTCTCGCTCAGTGTACAGATCTAGCCAATAATCCTAGACGTCAGTATTATATCATGGAGATAGTTTATCGTTAAATTTATAATACAACAGAAAGAGTTTTGATTTTCTTTTTCATTTCTCATGTATGGCGTGGCAGTGGCTTCAGTTCTTTTATTTTGATTCTCTTTGTCCTCCCTGCTCTTTTTTATAATTTAACATTCGTTATTTTTACTCATGCATGATGATTTGATTTTTTATTTGGTTGTGATTTTGCGGTTCTTATATTTAGTTTTGATTTCGTTTTAGATTTGTATAATGTTACATTTTATTTTTCGAAGTTTTGATGTGGTGTATGCAAGATCTACAAAATCTTTTACTATCGCAGGACTTCATATATTTTCTTTTACGTAAATGTGCACGAATGTGGAACAGAACTGTCAAGCAAAAGAAAAATATGAATTTGCGTTTATCAATTCAGGGCTTCCACTCCCAAATTTTTTTTATTGTCCTATCGCTGTTTTTATATATCTGTAATTGGTGGAATATGATTCTCCAACAATTGAATTTTGACGGGAACTCGCTGCTTCCGAGGAATTCCAATATTTCATAGTTATTTCTGACGCCTGCCTGAATTCAGTTTTTCTGACCTGGAAAAGGTTTTTTGGATGTCGTTGTTTATTGAATCTTGTTTGATGTTACAGATTGCCACTTTTCAAGGCTAATTCATATAATTACTATATGCTTGTCCTTATTTGCAAAGTTACTCATCGTTATTTTAAGTTTTGATAGGATGGCAGTATGTATGTATATACCATTACAATATACTTCACACACGCACATATATATATATATAAATGTATGTGTGTGTGTATGTGTGTGTGGTGTCTATCTAGCTATCTATCTATCTATGTATGCATGTATGTAGGGGGATGGGGAGAAATTCGTTTCAGTAAGTTTTTATTTCTTATTTTTGAGGGATCAACACTGAATATGGGCGTTTTCTAAGCAAACTACCGTTACTGTCATTACTGCTATAAATGAAAGCCCATCAATTATGGATGACGTGGAGGCTATTGTTGATGTAGTCATCCAAGATTCCTTTCGTTTAATGTTATTGTCAACGGCGTGTACATCTTATCGATCAAGACGACACAAGTCACAAGTCTTGTCTGCTGAGAAGGGTATGCCATTTCTGATGAAGTGTGCACTGGTAACTGTTACTCCATCAGAGAGATTTATAGTTTTCAGGAAGCTTGCGTTTTGTATTACGGGTACTATGTGATTCGTCAAATATTTTACGAAGAAATGCAGTAATCAAGAAAATGTTTTGGTGTCTCTTTCATAATGTAGTTGTATCATTTTATCTATTTGAAGAATGCCGCAAACTTCGAATGTATTTACTTGAAAAGCTTTGAAGTCCTGCGGCTACAACGGCAGAAGTTTGAGGACATTAAGGTTTTCAAGTGCGATAGATTTCAAGAGAATTTAGGCTTCGATTTTTAAAATAATATAGTTATTATTTTCAGTACTTGAAGGAGGCCGCAAACTTTAAATCTATATACTTGCAAAGCTTTGAAATTCTCTGACTAAAAAAAGTACAGCCTGAGGACGACAAGGTTTCCAGGTGCGAAAGATTTTATTTGAGAAGAAGCTAAGGATAGTGAAATGTAAAGGTAGTTTTCCTAGCGACACATGGAACGACTTAGACCTAAATAGAACGGCCGGTGACAGACACTCCTTTTCCATGTGACATATCTTCTTGTTTTCTCCCATATACCAAGACCTTTGCAGCAGCATCTTGATGGGGGAGGAATCAGTCCCCCATTCCTACATCCCCCCTATCTCATCACACTTCCCTTTTCTTCCCCCCTTCCCATGTTATGTAAATATGAAAAAACTTTGTCTAGTGTTATTTGCTCTGCTTAATTACTTATCTCTCTCTCTCTCTCTCTCCTACAGTAATTACTTCTCAGATGCTAGCGTTTTCTTTCGTCTTTGTTATCTGTTTTTTTGTTACTTGTGTTTTTTCTATATTGTCCCCTTTGCTTTGATCATCTCGAGATAATTTAGGGGACTTTGAATTACTAATTATGAATGAAGTCTGCTGTATAGTTTCTTAAATAATTTTTATTATTGTGCATATATTTTTTTTGCGTACAGTACTTTTTTTTTACCTTATCGTATTTTCTGATGTTTACTAATTTCATGACTCATTATTATATACAGATTTTTGATTGACTATTGACACTTATTTTTTCTCTTTCTTTTCAGGTGAGTAACTGCAATCTTATTTGAATCCACTTGGTTCGTGAGTATCGTGAGTTACGGTTTAATTGCCTCTGTTTGACTTTTGAAATAGTCACGACCGACTAATTCCCTGTAAGTTCCTTCTCTCTTCGAAGCTCTTAAAATTTTACGGATGGTTTGAAGCCTGAAGGCGGTTCCGATGCATATATATATATATATATATCTATATATATATATATATATATATATATATATATATATATATATATATATAAATAATTGTCTGTAAAGAAATGTGGGACATGGCAGTGGGGTCATGCGCACTGAAAATTTTATCTCTCACACACACAACCAAACACACCCACAAACACACTTATTTTTTTTGTAGCGATACATGAAGAAAATAGTTAACTACAAATAGAAATGAAAATACCACAAGAGCGATGCATTAGATCTGTTACAGACAATAATCTCTCTCTCTCTCTCTCTCTCTCCTCTCTCTCTCTCTCTCTCTCTCTCTCTCTCTCTCTCTCTCTGCAAAGGCAATCGGCCTCCTCTCAACCTTTTTACGATTCCTTTCTGTGTTATTCTGTGAATGTTTTTAGCAATCATATGGCCTATAAAAATATGCTGCCATTGTTCTCAGGGGTGCCGGATTCCCGCAACGCCCCCCCCCCCCCCCCCCCCCCCCCCCCCCCCCCCCCATGTTTTTTTGTGACCGTTGCATAAAGGCCTATTTCTTTGTTTATTTTTATGTTTTATGAGATTTGCGTTTTCCTTTCAGCTGGAGAGAAAGTCTGGTTAAATGGTTGGGCCCGAGTATTAGCTTATCGTGGATTCTGAGGGAAGAAATTCCTTTTCTTTTAAGGTGTTGGTTGTTATCGATATTACTTATTATACTGAATTTATTGAGGCTATTGAAATTGCTATTAAAATAACTATTATTGTATTTAATAACTTATGTTGTCATTGATTTGTTATATTTATAGGTCCCTAAATCAGAATGACTAAAAAGGTAACTGAAAAGAAAACGGAAGTAGATATGTTGTTTTTCGTCTTTCCATCTCTCTATCTTTGCTTGAATGTCTTTCTGCGGAACGTTTTCGTAACTTCGTTTATAATGACTTTTAGAAGAAAAGTATTAAGATACAGATAGGAGAAGCAGTACTGAATTAGCCATGGTGCGCGTGGATAATTTTGACACTAGTGTAGACTTGCAGTAAAGATACAAACTTCTTTCAATATTAGACAACAGGAAAGCGATAAATTAACTTGAGCTGATAATAAAAAGAAACAGGAAAATTGAGTGGTGGGTATAAAAGCTACCTCTTGTTTCTCTTCGCTTTCTCTCGATGCAATTTTTTTCTTCGATATACCTGGTTGGTTTCGGAATGTCATTCATTAAAAGAAATATTAGCAGTTTTGTGTATGAAAATTTTCCGATGAGGTTTTCGTAAGTATTCGCATCCAGACTTTTCCTATTTTTTTTCCTACCTTGCCATTGTGCTTGTGGCTCTCATCATAGCGTGAACTATTCTTTTCACTTATGTGCGTATTGTTTTGTACTGTTACTTTGGCAATACAGTTTTATCAATTCAGATATGTCACAGCCACATATTAGGGTTTGCATCGCAATTTCTGTAACGTTATATCAATTCAAATATAATACTTGCTATTGCGTGTTGTGGTGTCTTCATCGTATGTCATGTAATGTGGTTTTACACACCTTTAATCAGGTCCTATTTCCTGTGGATTTTTACACTGTCACGCAAAACGGAAAAAGGTTGAACGGACGGGCCAAGTTCTCATTTCTCTCTCTCTCTCTCTCTCTCTCTCTCTCTCTCTCTCTCTCTCTCTCTCGTTTCGTACGTATCTTAAGTTCGCTTTTGTATGCCGGTGATCACGTACCTTGTTATTTATCGGCGTATGGCCCCGGACCGGTTTCCTGCTTGCAAGAAAACTTGCTTTCACTCTCGCCCTCCCTCGGTCGTGGGAGACCGGGAAAAAAGCCAGCCAGATCGGATGCACAGTTGGGGGCAATGGTCCGAAATGGTGAGTTTTATTTATTTATTTATTTGCTTACATTCCAATTCCAAAGGCTTTTCTTTATCAAATTCGTTGTTTCATAATCAAGTTTTTCAAGATGATTGCTAGGGTACCGGAATACTGTATATCGAATGTGTTCATGTTTATTTGTGCCTCTGTCTTTCAGTTAAGCGGGCTAAAGTGAAATTATGAACTTATGAAAGAAGAGAAAATGTGTAAACACTGACATCGCGCAACACTTGAAATTGAAGAAAATGCGTAACTTGGCAAGGTGACGCTTTAGCATCATGAGGTATACGAGCATAATTCCCACTACTCTATCCCCTAAACCTGGAGGTATCCTTTCAGGACCGCTGAAATGGCAGTGGAATTAGGTAAAAGCTACTGTTTGACGTAACCCGGCCGATATTCCCAGTGTTTTATTATGTTCATTCATGGTTCCAGTAATTATCAGCCTTCGCAAATAATTCTCCAAAGGTATTCACAGAGAAACAAGCCTCCCAGTAGTAAATAAACAACTCAGTCGAATTAATGTCTTAGTTCATTTAAAAAGGGGTATTGATTATGCAAAATGAGTTTTAAAACTAAGGTCTTATCTAAATTCCCCCAGGGAATGTCTGCCATGTTTCGACAAATTTTATTTGACTTGATCTTGCGATTTCTTGCTAAAGCGCAAATGGAAACAACAACCTTCTCCCACTTTCGATGGCGGATGTCATTATACTAACGATGCGATGGTACAGGTCATTTCTACGATCCCGTTATAATGCAATTCAGACTCGATCTGACATCTCAAATCCAATTTCAGGTCCTCACATTGTATATGACAATCATTGACCAGTTGGGATAATGATCAGATCCACGCAAGGTAGGCCTTATATTGTGTGTATGAGAGCCACCGTCAGTCCTTTACCATGGAATGGCGTTGGGGACATGTCTTGCAGGTAGACATGGCTGGACAGGCGTGCCATAGACCCTAGTGTTGTGGAGTAGGATACGCGATTCCTTTCTCCTCAGCCAGTAACTTCCTTTTACAGCTGGGTGGCCTGGAAGAGCCGCCAGAGGAAATCAAATTTTAAACTTCGCAAATGAGTCACATGGCGCACACGCGAGCACACACACACACACACACACACCACACACACATATATATAATATATATATATATATATATATATATATTATATATATGTATGTATGTATGTATAATGTATATGTATATGCGATATTGCATGAGCGTATTTTCTACAATACAGATATATATATATATATATATATATATATATATATATATATACGTAATATATATATGTATAAGTAGGTACGTAAGTTTTGTTTTGTTTGTTTGCTTGTATGATGTTTTTATGTTGCATGGAACCATTGGTTATTCGGCAACGGGACCAACGGCTTTACGTGACTTCCGAACCACGTCGAGAGTGAACGTCTATCACCAGAAATACTCATCTCTCACTCCTCAATGGAATGGCCGAGAATCGAACCCGCTACCACCGAGGTGAGAAGCAAACACCAAACCAACCACGCCACTGAGGCGCTTTAGGTACGTAAGTACGTACGTAGTTGGAGTTAGAGAGAGTCAGTCGGCTGGTATCCTGTCATATACCGAAACGTACTCCTCACACTGAACCTGGTGGAGGTGACTGGGTCATGAGAACTTAAGCGTTTCGAGTCTTCGCTTTTACCCCTTCACTCTCCTCCTCTGAGATAAGGGTCATGCGTCGTTATCCCGGTGGTGTGATAAGAATGATGTCTTTCGCCGAGTTCTCGTGTAGACCTTTTGTTCTGTGTAATTTGCGGTTTGCTCTTCTGTTTGTATTTGTTGTCTCTATTGTTACGGTGTGACCATTATAATAGTCGGTGTTGATTGTCTCCTGCCTCTAATGCCTTTATTACTAGTTTTTCTGTCTTTTCTTTTATCTCTTTTATATTTTCCTGCTTAGGTTATAATATTTTCATCTTGATTGTTTGTATGTGTGCGTACTTGATTGTAAGCCTGTTTATATGGGGTTTCGGAACTTCGAATGCACCAGAGATTATTGTTCCCCGTTATGTCATGTTTGTATTTCATCTTTAACTTATTTCACTTGTTGTCTCTTTTAGTACTTGTATACTTTTAGTTCGTCCGCCTTATCGTTCCTTTCATGTATCTTTAATTGACAGAATCTAATTTCCCATTAATATGGGTACAATGTAACTTCCACGGCAACTCTGCTTTCATTTCTTTCTTAGCCGTTCACGGTGTCAGCTATGACGTTTTTCCATTTGAATTGTGACTTGGAAAAATTTGTGCATTCACAATAATACTATGTAAGATGAACTTCAGCGGATACGAGCGAAATAAGTTCGTTTTGGTTTTAGTCTTTTATGTAGTTTATTCTTTAAAGACGACAAGAACCGATACCGAACTTGTAAAGTTTATGTATGATTGCATTCAAGAATGCATTTATGTAACACGGGTATTAATTGTGTTTTAAGTTATCCCCTTCAAAAAATATGAGACCTGTATGGTTAACTGTGAACGATGTGAAAGAATCATGTATAATGTTCTTCCTGGTATACTGTAACATTTTTTTTGGATAAGCTATGAGGTGGACTTTTCTAACGGTGATTGAAACGAAATCCTTTGTCAGAGGAAGTTCCCATATTGAGACATTATAACGGATCGGAAATCATTGTCATCATCATGTCAATTGAGCTGTCGAGAATGACAAGAAATGCAATAGATTCTGTCTGCCAGTCAGTCTTATTTATACACGAGATTCATATTTTTTAGACCGTAATTGCAAAACCGATATGAGTAAAAATATACACATTGACTATTTCAGCAAATGTAATTTCGTGTTATTCGTAGGGTGAGAATGTGTTGAAATCGCCAAGATGAAGAGTTAATCTGGAGCTGACCTGGTTCAGGTGCGAGATGATAATGAGATAGCTTTGTTATAGTTTCAAGAATTTAGTGGTTCATTATCTAGTATTTTATATCTAAGCATACCAGTAAATGTGTTTTGTTTGTGTACACGTCTGGCTTTATGGACCCATCTCTCTAAACGATTCAGAAGACAGTTATGTAATGGAACGTCAACAGCGGTAGAAGATATCATTTCGAAGCCTTTGACTTCCCTTCCTGGCAGGGTAGTTAAAATGAAAATTCCTTCCCCCGAGGCCCTCGAGAATGTTTATATTATTCCGGGTGTGGATGACGAATCGGTTGTCGCAACATTCTGCTCTTTTTATAACACCATTAATACTTTTTAAGCCATTCTTAAAGCTCTCTTGATCTGCTGGATTGGATGTCAAAGGATCGTGCAGAGGGAAAAAAATAGCCGTAGTGAAGGCGGAATTCGGTTTGTTTGTTTGGTTTTTCATGTCGTCCGTAATCTGTATCTTTAACCTTTCCCATCAATATTTATTTCGTGGTTATGAGCATTTCTTTTGGTTGTGTTAAATATTCATGGCATCTTAAAATGAAAATGTTTTGATATGCGCAAGGCGGTTGATACTGGATGCTTTTTTTTCTAGTGAGGGAGGGGTTCATCTGTTAATGAATGTGGGAAAGGAATAGGAAAGAGCATCACAGTAAAATGAAAATAGTATGAACAGTCCCATTTGTTATTTGTAACCTCTGAGGTCTGATTTTTGAGCTGGTAGACCCCTGATCCCTCATGGCGTGGGAAAGCTGAGGCATTGACTGCAAATATTGTACTCGAAGACACTTCCCGATGATCCTTTCTGAATTCTCTTTGGCAAACGTCAGCATTCCAGCCTTTAGGGACTCCTCATCTTGTGGTGTTGACAAAATCGCCCTTGTCGATCCTTCACCGAAGAGCTACACTCAGGTGCAGATCTCCCTTTTGGTGGTGCTTCAATGGCATTTGAGCTTCCAGCAATATTATGCGATTAAATCATAAGGACCCTCTTACTGAGGTTCAAAACGATCACTAATCCTACTTCGCCTTCACCACGCGTTCCTCTTCCTCCTCTGTTTCTTCTCTTTCTCACGATTATTGTCGTGTAATGACAATCACAGCCTTTTCTCTCGAGCTTCATTCTTTTAGGCTTTGTTTTGATCACTCTACTAAAGACTTCTGATTGTCGTAGGCTCACGTGATCTTAATCTATCAGATTTAGAGTCCTCTCTCTCTCTCTCTCTCTCTCTCTCTCTCTCTCTCTCTCTCTCATATCGTTTAGACGATGTCATCCTTTCAGTTTTAACTGTTGCGTGCAACTTTTGCAGTCTCCCCCCCTCCCACCACCACCACCACTCTCAAGCTGTTGTGTGCAACTTTTGTAGGGCCGACATTTCAGGGTTGTGGGTTATAGGGGAGCAAGACCAATTTTTTACGGTGTCGGGAAGAGTAAATCCCGCCATCTCCCGCCCATAACCAACTGGCGTTGCCGCTTTTTATAGGTGCTTCGAGAAGAAGTTGGTACATAATTGTTTTCCCGTAGTGGGGGATGTCTGTCATTTCAGTTGCGTCCATACTTGTTATTAATATGAGCATTGTAATTATGATAACAGTGCCTATTGTCTCTATTGCTTTTAGGCGTTATGGAAGTATTATCAGTGCTTTCCAGCATGTCTTCTAAGTTAATTTAGTTCATTGGTGTACGAATATTTGTTAAATGCTAAATGGAAGGGATATAAGATAGCAGTGGATGGAAAAAGGGAAGGACATAATGAAGCCATAGCCTGTCGTGAGTAGATTGATGACAGTAATGTATGCTATTAGAGCTAAACAGTCCTGCTTTCTCCATATGTATGTGTGTACGCATGTTTTGTATAAGTGTTCATTGTGCTTTTGTTAAGTAACTCTGAGATTCAACCCCTTGTAGGACACGCTTCATACATAGGCTTATGAAATCATACTGGATTTATTTGCACTAGTCAGGCAACAATTTTTTTTTTTTTTGTCGGTTTGTCTTGAAGATATCGCTTACATATTTAGTGAATTAGAAATGGATTTACTATATGGGCAGAGTTTTGTTAGTCTGCATATCCGCGCAGGGCTCGCCAGCTATTTATTACAATTTAGGGATTTTTAACCAGTTTCAAACAAGACAATTTGTTGTAGTACTGATTGAAGCTTAAAACTTTATTAAGTAATTTCTTAATTTAGTTTTCAGATGTATGACTTTTGTGTCTGTAATTTCTATATAGCTGCACTATGTGCAGCACATAGTCACACGAGTTCCTCGTTGGACGAGTGGTTTTCGCGCTCGGCTGCCAATCCGGTGGTCCCAAGTTCGATTCTCGGCTTGGCCAATGCGGAACCAGAGGAATTTATTTCTGGTGATAGAAATTATTTCTCGGTGTAATGTGGTTCGGATCCCACAATAAGCTGTAGGTCCCGTTGCTAGGTGACCAATTGGTTCCTAACCACGTATATCTAATCCTTCGGGCCAGCCCCAGGAGACCTGTTAATTAGCTTAGTGGTCTGGCAAAACTAAGATATACTTTTAACATAGTCACACGCAATATAACACATGAACACACATTATATATATGTATATATATATATATATATATATATATATTATATATATATATTATTATATATATTTATATATATATAATATATATATATATATATATATAATATATATATATATATATATATATATACATATATATACGCACGTCATTATTTAATCTTGCTGTCTCTGACCTATGGAACTGCCGTCCTCGATGCATCTACACTATCAGAAAACTAAAATGGATGTATATATGAATTTATGTATATATGAAAAGGGAAGATTGATTCTCTCTCTCTCTCTCTCTCTCTCTCTCTCTCTCTCTCTCGTCTCTCTCTCTCTGCATGGACTTTCTTGTGCCATTAGTGAAAGATGTCTTCATTTTCAAAGTCTGACGGTCAAGATTTTAAGATTTCCTTGTGAATGTACAAGAAATTCGCAAAATCCAGAGAATAATATCCTGTTTTGCTCAGCATAATACTCCATTTTTCCTAGGATTTTCTACTTATTTTCTTTAGACACACACACACACATACACACACACACACAAGGTAGAAAGATTATCTGTGGTATTTTGAATGATGCAAATATCATTCAATATAATTTCCTATAAAAGATACCTGTATATCTAATAAAAGTAAGCAACAATTATAATAGTTCCTATAGATTTCAAATAATAAAGTAATATCAGATAAGATGTAAGACAGATGCACAATGGTGTCTAAGAAAAAAGACCACTGCTGTCGTATGATTTTTCCCTAAAATTTAGGGTAATTAGAACAGATGAAGTTTTATTGGTATAAAGAAATAATATTGCTTTGTAAAAAATATTGTTATGCAGCAGTTACGTATATAAGGATGTACATAGGAAACATTAATATTATAATTATTACGTAAGCGTTTTCTCTAAGGGGTTCTTTGTGCAAATGTATTGTTAATGTCCTGTCACTATAAAGTTCCTTTCATAATTATCACAATGCAGTTATACTTCTAAGGAAACGACTTTTCCTCAATTTTTAGCTGAAATCTAAGAACAGGTTTGTTGTCGCGGTAGGAGAAACATCCTAACCTGTTATGAATATAAATGTAATTAAAAATAATCCACAATTTCTGTAAATAATCTTCTCCATATTCAGTGTGGGATATAAACAATGTTGTTTATCTGACTCTCGATACAACGAGTGTCTAAAATATAAAAAAGATGAAAGTACACTTCTAAAGTAAAGACAGTACTTCTGTGTTCTGTAATTACTTTTCATTCCACCTTATTTTAAGTGTATGAAATCAAACCGCAATAAATTTGCAATTGTTGGGGTTTTATTAAGATGACACACCTTCCACATATGGATTCCTTCACTATATATTGTTTTCTTTTTTTATTTACAACAGTTCAGCATTTGTACAGAAGTCCTTTATGATACTGTTTTATCTGAATTAGGTTTTTGTTGTACAAAATATATGCCATTTTTGTCAGTCGATTAAATTTTTTCAAAGGTTTTTCCTGTAAGTCATATACAAGCAAAATTGATTGATTCTGAAATGTCATGATTTAGGCTAAAAGTGATCCTGTGACTCTTGAAGTACAGTTCAAGACCATTTGCGTGTTCAGTTTGATCAAGATTGGAATATGAACATGATATTCGATTGAGCCTGTTCAGCACACGACATATGATGAAAATATACTGATGATGTTTCCCCGCAAGAAATGAGGTATATCGGCCGTCGTGGATTCTGTTCCATAAAAAAAGAAGAGGAAAAACTCACCGTCAGGATTTCATGCAGCTTTAACAAGAGCTCTCCCCTTCATTGCGTTTGATTGACACTGTCCCACTCCATTTTACTCCGGAAAAGATGCACACTTTTTATGACATGGGAGGAAGATTGTTCCTTTTCATGAAATATGAACACAGTATTTCCAATACGTGTCATTATTTATTTTCATGAAGTTTTAAAAACTTTATTCGTATAAAATCTTCCCAACCCGTCATGAGATATAATAAGGCAGCTTCTAGCCTGAACACATTCCTGTCGGAAGCATTTCTGAGGAGCTGTTGTTGGTGCTGAGCTTAGTCAGTCCATCAATCTCGTTTTCTGTTTGGAGAGCGAAAATTCACCCTCACTATTAAGCGGAAGTGATAATAAATGCCACGTTTATGTGCTTCCGGTGCGTAGTTACTCATTGTTTGTTTTTGCTTACAATCTTGATGAAATGTATTTCCTCAAAGAGGATCTTGACTGGGTTTCTTTTATTATTTTTGTTGTTGTTGTTGTTGTTAATTTCCTATTATGTTTTTGTATATTGCGTACGCATGTGTATGAATTTAGTCTTCGTGAGTTTGATTTCTGAGATTTGATTTGACTGCTCCTTTTTTGAGAATTTAAGAGATTAATTTCATCCTATTAAATTTCGTGGGAGGTTATTTTTCGCATAAATTTTATTTTTCTATTTATGCATTTCTTTACTCTCCTTTCTATTCATTTCATAACAATTATGTACTGGCGGAAGCTCAGAAATAATTATCGTACTTTATATTCCTGGGAACGTGCGTAATAAACCAAAGAATGAAAGTACCTCAGACAACATAAGAATTACCTCTGTTTTGGGTATTGAAGCTTGTATAATATCTGCATGTTCATGTATTTGCAGCTGCCAACGCTTCCGGTCATAATCCGATTTTCAGGGCGATATAAGACAAGAAATTAAAGTTAATGCAACAATTACTGTCGCATTTATTCTTAAAATGTGTGTATATTCTGCATTTTATGTGAAGGAAATTGGGATGCAGAAACTGTAATTATAGACTTGCGGTTCTTCTGTTCTGTTGATTCATTCTCTCATTTTCAATTTGACGCCCAAATGTGGATTAGATGGACAACGGTTCTTATGAAAGTTAGATTGACAAGAAGATCATTTCATGCTCGCTGTCAGATAAAAATGCATAAGAGTAGTTATGTAAGCATTTTTCCTAACGCTCCGAGGCACCTGCGTTTAATTGCCCTGTGTGTTTGTGGTTGTAATTATCTACATTTTGAGGCACACTTAATCATTCTATTTTCCTTGAAGAATCTCTGTCTCCTCCGTTAATAGGGGTAACTGTCATTTATTTACTTTGTAAGTTTCATTGATGGGTTTCCTTCAACTTTTCAAACAAATCCGGGTATGAAAGCACGCAAGGAATGCAGTTGTTTAGGAAATTTACTAGATTTAGCCATCAAGTGTCAGACAGTTGTATGAGGAATTATTTCACCCGAAAAACGGTTTAGCATTCTGCCTGATAACTTTGTATGGAAAGGACCTTTATGTGCTTATGGGAAGTATTGTGTGAAAGAAATCAGTGAAAGGGAAAACTAAAAGCTAATCCACCATCGGTTTACCCTCTTTTCAGCCACTCCATCCAAGGAAGCGGCTAAAGGATTTTTGCCTGATTACTGTTTGTGGAGGAGGACCTTTATATCGGTGAGAAATACAGTTTGGGAGGATTTGGGAAAAGGTAGAATGAGAAATCTCCATCGACTCGAAAAGTGGAATTTCATTAAGATTAATTGATTTGCATCCGGGGAATGCGGCCTTTCCCTTTTGTTACGAGAGGTACGTTTTGTCCAGGAGCAAATATCCATTCAGTCAAGTCTATTGTGAGGAAGGCCAATGCGTACCCGTTCCCTCATCAACTCTCCTAAGAGGGGATTCGGAGCGGTCACCCTTTTGGTCCATTGTACTCCTCTAGGAATAGTTTTTCCCTCATCAATAACATCTGATAAAATGGCCAGTGTGCAGAAAGGAACATGAAAAGGGGAGATGGTCTATAACCATCTCATCTTGAGAGAAAGAGAAAGAGACGGGGTGGAAGAGAGAGCCGGAGTCATTCTCTTGAGTAAGACAAAAGATTTTAGGCATAAAAGGAACATCAATTTTTTTGTCGACTCCGAAGGAGGATGAGATGGAATAATCGTCAGAGTCTCTTCTCATCAGGCTTCTGTAGTCATTGGATGGTAGACAGTTACTCACACAGCTAAGTTTGGTCTTGATTAGAAATGCACGTAAGGAAGATGGCGGTCAAAGTATATGTTGAGCAGACCAGACTGGACAAAACAACATAAACAATCTCGCATCTCGTAAGAAAGAAAGAAAAAATCAAGAAAAAAATTGTGTGTTAAGCGTATGGGCCTATCTAGAGCCGAGAGATATCTACAGAGTACCGTCAATTATTCGGTAATGGCCGAG
>NC_087201.1:107051684-107079184 GCF_015104395.2 Macrobrachium nipponense
CACTCATAAACGGTCCAATAATTTTTTAACAAATTGGGTTTGACGTACATGGCGTCAGTAGTTGTATTTGTTTTTTTCTCTCTTTTTTAATTCCAATTATCCAAGTCGAGTGAGGTGGCTGGTCCTTTTATTGGCGTTGCAACTGTCTCTTGAGACGTCTATTATTTTTTAGTTGTTATTTTTACAATGATATATTTTCCTCTTCTTCCTTTTTTCGTGCATTAGCTCTTCCTGCCTGTGCTCTTCATTTTGTGCTCATAGTAGATAAGCTCCATCATTTATTCCGGTTTCCTTCATAGAATAACTTCTCGGTTGTTATTTTTATCCATATGAGCTAGTGAATGATGTTTTATTGTCTATATCTTGCTTATTCAGACAAGAAGGAGATATATTTTTTGATGGAAAATGAGTCCTCTGCTATCGAAAATACTACAGCTAGTACTTTTTCTACGAAGAATTTTGAACGCAATAACGTTTTCGTCTTTGCACGGTTGAAAGTGACTTGAAATTGAATTATGCCTTTTAATCTTCTTTGCGTATTTGCGGAATGACTCGTCTTCTGGGAAGAAGATGAAGAATCTGCTTCTTGTCTTTTCGAGTATATGACGTAGGTATGAAGCCTGGATTCGTCGCGTATCCATGCAGATGATTTTCATGTGATTTTTTTTTTTTTTTTAAAACTTTGCTAACATTATTTAACTGAAAATACTTTTGAGCGTTTTATTATACAAAAGATAACATGGCAAAATTGTAAATCTTCCATAGCACCTATATTAATGTTCTAGAGACACCCATAAGACACCTTACTACTCTGGCATTGTTCGTAATATCAGTAATTCCTAAGAATTTTTTTTTTGTGAAGTTTTTCAGTCAAGATTTTTATTCGATTTCCAAATATAAATGATAATTACAAATTTTGCGAATTTATCCCACTCCCACCGTGTAGGTATTCTCTTTTCATTCTCTGTTGTATGCTGCGCTTTCAAGAATTTCTTCCAGTCGTAAGAATTCGTAATCTTCTTTCCCCAAAAGCAGTCAGTCCTCTTCTCGCATACTTCGAAGTCGCTCCGCCTCGGGAGTGTCTTTCCTTGACCAGGTTTCGTGCTTTGAGAAAACAGGGAAGAAGAGACCCCGTTGAAAGCGACGAGAGCTCTTTGCGATGTTATCTTGTCGCGAGAATACCTGGTGACGATGAGAAACGGCGAATGGAAGAAGAAAACACGACCAGCAATAATACTTAGACGTAAAGAAAGGCGAAGAAATAAGATTCCTATTTTAGGTGCATCTTTTGCGTCATATTTTTATTTCGTTTTGTTGAAAAAAAAATGTTAAATAGAAGAATAAGAAGAGAATGTCATTCCCTTTTATATTTGTCTTTGTTTTCTTTTATTTTTCCATTTTCCGAATTCTTGAATTGTCTTTGGGAAAAACTTACTGGGCCATTTTGAACACTGATTATTACTCTCAATTATTGTGAAGTGCTTAAAATTTGCAGTTCTTGATCTCTTCTCGACCCTTGTTTTGTGGAAGCGTGTCCTTTTTTTCTCTTTTAAGGTGAATTTTTTTATTCCCTATAGAAATATGAATTTCTAAAAGCATGTAGGCTTACATTATTAAATGTTAGATGTTCGGTAACTCTTTATGGCAAAGTAATATTTTTTGGTAATCATTACAGTGTTTGTTAGTTCATAGAGTGACAGTGTTTTGTATATACATATATATATAAATAAAGGTTTTTGCCACGAAGGAAAAAAAATGAAAAGCGAGATACCCAAGCACTTTCGGTCTAGTTCGACCCTTTATATATATATATATATATATATATATATATATATATATATATATATATATATATACACACACACACATATATATATATATATAAATATATATATATATATATATATGTGTGTGTGTGTGTGTGTGTGTGTGTGTGTGTGTATAAATATATATATATATATATATATATATATATATATATATATATATATATATATATACTCACTCACAGACACACACACGCACACACATATATATAATGTATGTGTGTGTATATTTAAGAGAGAGAGAGAGAGAGACGAGAGAGAGAGAGAGAGAGAGAGAGAGAGAGTTTGTATTTGTGTCTGTCATTGAGTTTGCTGTAGACGCGTATTCCTCTGTATACCTGAAGAAGGCACGACAGCCTTGAATTTGTCACAAGATTACTGACACCTAAAAAGGAACAGTGAGAATTGAAGAAAACGACCCTCACTTTTTACGTTGCTTTATAGTTTATGATCTTTATGAATGAGAATTTTCATGAATGCTAACCTCCCATACCAGTCCATTCAGCATCACTCACCTAGATATTGACAAGGTTTTGGCAGGAACGTGCGAAGTGATTCCCAAATAACCCCGGGTGGATCCCGGGTACGTAGGGGTGGATGGGTGGGTGGGAGCTTTCCATTAGAAAGAAAAAAAAAATAGATAAAAGAGGTGAGGCAACTTTCCATGCACTCCAAGATCCCTCCACAGTGGCCTTTCGGCCTTTCCTTGCTCAACTTCATGCAGTCCGTCATCCTTACACAGTGGCCTTTTTTGCTCTTACGCTGTGGGTCTCATTATTTCGTCTATTTTCATAGCTGGAAAACCGCCTTGTGTTCACAGAGCTTTTTAAGGACATTAGGGCTTGACACCCTCACCTCCCTTCCAGTATTTCCAGGGGCCGTGTAAACATTAGATTCCATATTTGCTGTTTCTTCTTTCAATACTTAAATTTTTTTAAAACTCGCACTTTGATGATTATTTGCGTGTAGATTTTACTTTTTATGGCTTAGTGCCTCCGCCCAGTTTGCAGAGGCGTTCTGCGATATATTGCTAAGGATAAAATGGCCGGTCATATTATTCTTTACTTGAAAATGTAAGGTTTGTTTGGTATCAAGAGATGACTTGCTGTTTGCTTGACCTTTCATTAGCAGGTCAGCGTGCTCAGAGAATGTAACGTTTTATAATGAGTTGGTAGCTCGACTTTCTGCTGGGTATTTTATTATATTTTATAGTGCAGTCTTTTCGTTACTTGGATATACCGTCGCATTTTTGTACTGTTGAGAATATAATATTCCATTTGGTCTCTGAGGCCTACTGACTTATTCATCTAAATATGAAAAGAGATTAAATATTTCTTTACTGTGAGTTTCATTAACAGGAAAATGTCATTTTTGTGGGGTATCATAGGTTTACTATTAAATATTTTGATCTATGTCAGGAAGGCTCTTTTTTGTTTTGTTAGGTTTGTTTCTCCTTATGTTTGTTTTGCCTGGTTTCGCAATACTTGATGCGTGGATTTTAATAGACATTTTTACCAAAGGGGAACTCGTTTTTGGCAACAGTTCGTTAGATTTCGGCAAGCTAGTATTGTAAGTTGTGGGAAGATGTGATTCTATGCTGGTGGATTTTTCAGCTTTCCGATCTCCTGAAGAGCTTGTTTTATCTGTGGGTTGATATTGTAGAAGAGAAACAAGGTAGAATACTTTCCTTTCCTTCACATACCTTTCGTATGCTATCAAGTTGTTTCTGTGGTATTGCTAGCGTCGGACATGGAGACAGATAGACAGAGACCTTCGCTTCCTCTTGTCTGCTACTCCACTCCGGCCTCCGTCCCCATCTATTAGAGGGGGGGGGGGGGGGGGGGGGGGGGGGGGGGGGGGGGGGGGGGGGGGGTGGGGGGGGGGGGGGGGGGGGGGGGGGGGGGGGGGGGGGGGGGGGGGGGGGGGGGGGGGGGGGGGGGGGGGTTGGGGGGGGGGGGGGTAGAGGAGGCAGCGCCGGTTTGCGTTTTTTTTTTTTTTTTTTTTTGGCGGTGTTGAAGGCGATTAATAAAGATAAGAACAACTGGGTGCCCGGTCAATTTATGGCATTTAACCGTGCCTTTTAAGGAAGCATCGGAATAATAGATTTTGATTGCGAGTGGTCGGTTCAGATCTCATTTCCTGCCGCTTGATGAGGTAACGAGAGGTCTGATGGGAGTGCGAATGGGGGCGACGTGTCGAATGAGGAATAAAGTCGCCACGATCGCCGAATTCATTGACCAGAAACACCCAAAGCTGAATTCATTAGCCGAATTCATTTGCAGATGCGCTCAAGTACGTGACTCAAGTGTCGGAGATTAAAATGGTTTTTTCGTCTCTCTCATTTGAACTTGCTCCACTCCATTCAAGTTCATGATTTTAATTTTCCTGTACTGGTGAATGAGATTTATTAAAGTTCCCGGTGATGGAATCTGCTGGGTTTTATAATTTGTTTTTCACATATTTAGGGTAACTATGCATTCATTCTCTCTCGTTTTCTGTCCTTCTCCCTCTTTCTTTTTTTTCATTTTCTTTCGATCATTATTTTTATTGACGATTTTTTACTATTTGAATTTTTTTTCTTTATTGAATTTTTTAATTTGATTTTTTTAACAAATGGATTTTTTAAAATCCTTAAGTGTTGTTTTGTCGTCCGTTATTATGACATTTCCAGAATGTGGAATATTCCTCCTTCCCGGTGTTAGCTATATCATTAATCTTCTTTAAACTGAAGGTGTGTCATTTTTTTTTATTCTTGCGCTCGACCATCCTAATTCTTGCCGCCGTATCTCTTTCATTGACTTCCAGCTACTTCGAGGTATTATAACGAGTGAGAAGTGTTTTATGTGTTTATTTTGTACGGCAGGTATAAACTATTCACTCATTCATGAGGGTCTCCCAATTCTTTATAGAAATTCGCGTAAAAAGCTTGTTTGTATGTGATGATTGATCGAGAAATACTTGCATGTGTGGATGGACTGACATAAAGAAATTTCACAATCTCCTGCGTTGTAACTGTGATATTATAATAACAGGCTGAAGTTACATTCCTGCTGTTATACTTATAATATTTCAAGCAGATTGGGGCAGATCGCTTGCGACTTGTTTATTCAGAGATGGAGTACGCTTTATTTTCAGAGGTATTATTATCAATCATAGTGCTCTTTATTCGTGGCGACAGAGTTTGTAGTTAATTTATAATGTTTTTCATACTTGTTATCGGCCACTGCTTCCACCAACAGGAAGCACTAAAAAGATATAGGGTTTTGTCATCGAGAAGCAATCAAGTCAGTTCAGATCTAGCGGAAGGAAAGGGTTAGGGGAGACATCTTTGGTCATTGATATTTGTTTGATAGTTTACAGTAGCTGTTTTTATTTTGTCCAGATACAAGGGTGCACTTGTATTTAAGGTAGAATCTCTCTCTCTCTCTCTCTCTCTCTCTCTCTCTCTCTCTCTCTCTCTAGACGAGTAAAGCAGGACGACAAAAGATACAAGGAAAACAAAAGAATGAAGTTTAATCACACTAACTGGTTAAGGATAATGATTTTGTTATCATCCGGGGAAATTGATTTTAGGAATAAACAGTATAGAACAAAACAACTTTATAAACGGAAAGTAGTATGCTGCAATTCTACAAGAAAGAATGCTTTTAGAAGTTTATTTGCTCTATATTATCCCAACCCACAAAATACACGTACATACAATCACCTTTAATTGTATATGTAAACCTGTAATTTCTCCTTTTTTTAAATTTATTTATTTACTTTATTTGTTTTTGTTTACCAACAAAAAAACGGTGACTATGGTATTCAAGTCCTTTAATTTATGGCATCCTCACGAGTCCTGCCTTGGGGTACAACGGCAGGTTTGAGAATTGTAATCGAGTTGTCAGTCACCCAGTCGTTAGCATTGATTTTAAGGGTCGTTAGGTTTTATTGCAGGGAACTATTTAAGAGCGGAGATACTGTTTCTTTGGCTGTCTGTTCCCCTCACTTGTCGCGAGTTTTGGTTAATTAGGGTCTCTAATTAGCTTTTTGTGGCCGTTAGATTAACGCAAGCGATATATAATATTAAATATATTATAATCTATATATTAATATATAATAATATATATATATTATATATAATATATATGTAAATATTATGTAAAAATATATATATCCTAATATATATATTAATATTTATATTATTATATATATATATTGTAAATAATATATAAATATCTCATGCACCGTACGAGAGTAGAATACCTTCTTTGTAATTCAAATAACTTAATAATGAATACCATTGCACTTCGTCAGCCTCAATAATATTAACTGGCATTCTTGAAAATTGTTAAAACCCATAGCCCATAATAACTTTCGTCGACCTCGTCAATAGTACAAGTAGGGACGCAAAAATCCTGGAGAGGGTCAATGCAACTAAAATACTTGACTTTCGACGTAAAAATATGAAGAAAGACAACTTCTTTTATCGTTGTTACATATTTAGGAAAATCTTCGAGGATTCAGCACACACACATTATGTATATATATATATATATATATATATATATATATTATATATATATATATATATATATATATATGCATACATACATACATACATACACACGCGCACACACATATTGTTTATATATGTTTGTGTGCTGAATCTTCGAAGATTTTACTAATATGGGACAACGATAAACAAAGTTGTCTTTCTTCATATTTTTATGTCGCATGTAAAGTATTTTAGTTGCATTGACCCTCTCCAGGATTTTTGCGTCCCTTCTAGTAGTTTTGACGAGATCCACGAAAGTTATTAAGGGTTTATGGGTTTTAACAATTCCCAAGACTGCAGGTTGATATTATTAAGGCTAATGAATTGCTTGGGTATTCATTATTTAGTGATTTGAATTACATGTAATGAGATGTGGCAACAGTATCTTTTCACGTTTCTTATTGTTAAAGTAACTGCAAAGGCTATTGTAAAAACGGTGATAAGCAGGCAAATGCCAAACAAATGCCTATTCGATATAAATAGCAGACAGCTATGTATTTAGATATTGATAGAAACTCATTATTACTAAATATATATATATATGTATATATAACAAGAGTAACTGTCTAAGTGAATTACAGCATCCTGATAGCCTTTAATTAACTCATGGGATAAATTTACTTGCCTGACACAGTAGCCGAATTCTTATTCATAGTACAACAGGTGTATAGATATCAACTATCATTAATACAGGCGAACCCGCTTGTTGTACAGATGTAACGAAGTTAATTGCATGTTATACAAAAGTCATGTCGAGCAGCTCATGGATAGAGCAAGAGAACTGATGTTTTTATGTAGTGAACATCTCAAGAACCTCATATAAATTTCACTGCTAACAGAGGAAATGGTATAATTATAGGTACAAAAGAAGACAGGGTCACATGGCTTACAGGTAATGCCGAGAACTTGACGTTTTTATGGACATAGCGAAGAAACTAATCCATCACAGATCTATAACCGTGAAGGCAGACTATACGCACCTGCACTTCATCATTATCAATAGCCTTTCATGTAACCGGTCGCCCTTCAGGATGCCGAGTCGTCGTTTGTAGAACCTGAGGGGCTCCTAAGGGGGTCCCTGGATTCGAGGTTTGCCGGGGAGGGGGGGGCGGCCGGTGTGGAGTCGGGAGTGCAGAATCAAAAGTCAAAGAATACCCAAGAGCTGTGGGAGGGGTCCCATGGCAAAAAAACAAAAAAAGAAAGAAAGAAAAAAAAAAAGCTGAGGTATACCAGTAAATTTTACAATGGATATTCTGAACGCCAGATGGCTCGGATATCAGCGAGGAGGCTTTTGAACTTGAGAGGGTAAGCATTAGAAAGGTTTTGGTAGATCAGGTGTTTTGCAAGAGCATGAGCCAGCAAGTTCGACAGGACGTGATGCTTTCAGGTTTTACTCGCTTCTGTTTGGAAAGGAACCACTTGTGTAAATACCGTAATGCGAACGCAGCATGTCTGTTTATGTTATGTGAAGGCATAGCTTTTTTTTTTTTTTTTTTTTTTTTTTTTTGGCAAAGGAGCCAGCCTCTCCCACTCCCCCTCTCAGGCTATAATACTTTATATATATATTATACACACACACAACACACACACACACCTATATATATATCTATATATGTATATATATATATATATATATATATATATATATATATGTAATAATCTATGATAATGTTGACATTTTGCAGGCAATTTTGTACGATATGAACCCATGTGATTATATGGATCGTTAATTAGAACGCTGTTATATATTCACAGAAGACAACCTTTTCTTTAATCATGTTCCTGGCAATAGGTGATATATATATCCTATATATATATATATATATATATATATATATATATATATATATATATATGTGTGTGTGTGTGTGTGTGTGTTTGCGTGCTTGCGTGCATGTGTATTTTGTACATATACATTGAGAGAGAAATGTGCCGTGATTTTGTGAAGTTTTGACGTATAATCCTTCCCTCAGTTCATTCTTAATGTGTACCTTTAAAGCCAATCTACAAATTGCCAGGCAGCCATTTGGACGCACGACATATCGGACACAGCGGGAGCAACAAACGGTAAAAAGAGTTTGCAACAACGAAGCCACAGAGGTCTCTCTCTCTCTCTCTCTCTCTCTCTCTCTCTCTCTCTCTCTCTCTCTCCAGCAGCGTTACCACCCAATTATTTATGAAAAGCCAACGATTCCTGATGCATTAAGATTCCCAAAAATACAGGTCGTTGCTTCCTTGGCTTTTGGGGGTAAAATCAATCACGCAGTATTGACGCTGGCGAAGTTTATGTATGTTTCTTTTACTAAAAATGGTGGCAATTTCTTGATATTTATGTTGATGTATATCACGGGGGGGAAATATCTTTGTCCCTGGCAGCTCTGTTCAAATTCTTCGGTCTTATTGGAGGAGGTCTAGGGGACTAGGAGGGATCTCCTGTACCTCGGGAAGGAGGTGGAAAAAGGATTTCGCTCTTCTCGAGAGATGTTTTTGCCGCGAATAGTCACCCAGAGAGAGAGAGAGAGAGAGAGAGAGAGAGAGAGAGAGAGAGAGAGAGAGAGAGAAAGTTTTTGCAAAGCTTTCCGCATTGTTAAGTGGCGTTGAGATCACGTCCAGCCAATCACAGGCTCATTTGGGCCTATTTTAGTGGGCAAATTAGCAGTGTTTTTGCTGCGCGCTTCGTCCCATCTCCAGATTGTAAACTTGAAAAACATCATTGCCATTGCGTTGACTATATGTAATTGCTGTTTGTAAAATGTCTCTCATTTTTTTGGGTAATGGGAAACATCTTTATTCCATTTTCTTCATTTTCTTAGAGCAATTAATTTGGTGGATTTGTTATTAAAGGGAAGTTAGATGGAAAATTGAACTTCATGTAACTGATGTTTATGGTTGATTCAGAATTATAGCTTCAGTGATTATTTGATAATAATAATAATAATAATAATAATAATAATAATAATAATAATAATAGTAATAATATAATAATAAGTATTAATAATCACTATTATTATTATTAGTAGTAGTATTAGTACTTAGTAGTGGTAGTAGTTCTCCAAAGCCATTAACTGGCAAATTAATCTTGAAGTGTAAAGAAAGTTACCTGTAAACAAAATGTGAATTTACTAACAAACAGGGAAATAAATAAATGCCTATGAGAAACTTTAACAAAAGTTAAAAATCTTAGATAATGGCGCATTATTTTTACACGGTTCTTTTCAGTCTTACTTTAGCTTGCTTCTATTGACTTTGATATTTTCTCTTACTCGGGGAGTAAGCTTACAAACTACTTTGTTGTTGCTGTTCTTGTAGGGGGGGGGTAGGAAAGACCTATGGAAGAGCATTAAAATGTCTGAAAAAGGTGTTTCGCGTTGAGTTAAAGATACAGGAGTTTTAGGATATGTTTATGACTTATTTATTAGAATGAAAATGTAAAGATTAAATAATGTGCATGTTCAACAATACAGGAAAATGATTTCTATTAAAGTATTGCGTATTTATTTTAATTTTCGTTGGTGAAACAAGGTTCTATTTGACTGTAGATTTTAGCGCGTCTTAATTTATTTGGTGTACTGAATTTAGGCTATGATTCTGTTAGGATATTTTGTGTTTCCACCAATAGCTGAGAATGTATGAACTTGTTTAATTTGTGTCCTTTTTATTTGATGCTTGTTTGTTAGTATAAGTAGTACTAAGTATGAATATTTATTACAAAAACCTTTTCACGTTAAGATAGGCTTATAATGTTTATAACTTATGCGTGAGGGAAAAATCTTGCACACGTCCCGAGTAAGCTGGAGGTCGCGTCACGCCTGGTTTGATTTTGATTACAACTTCGGGTAATTTACCTGTGTTTACCTAATACTTTGTCTATGAAAAAAGTAAGAACTCAGGCATGATACTGAAGTTTAATTAGGGATTCTGCTAATTAGCTAGAATTAATTGTATTTCGTAACAAAAGTCGTAAGGCATTCCTAATGGTTGCATATCCATAAGAAGACGGAGGAGATTGAAATTTATGCGCACCGATAGTCTTATGTCCTGAATCCAAGAAGGGCCACCCCCCGGGGGAGGATGGAGCGGTGGGGCTGGGGGTTGGCAGTCCTCGGGCGGCGGTTGTTGGTGCGTGGAATGTTATATAAGGGAAATTAGGATACCACCCTGGGAGGGGTATATTGTAGGGGCAACGGTAGGGCGATTAAAACGGGGTGGCTTGTTTCAGGTATCGAGGAATTTCGGTGATTGGTAGAAGTTGATAAATATTCATGTCTCTTTTTGTCATTTTGTTTTTCCGCTGGTCTTTTTATTTTTATTTTTTGTATTTTTTTTTTAGAGTTGAGTTGTTTGTGAAACAAATATGGACGAGGAAAAGTAAAGGTTCGATTTATTTTTCTATTCAAAGATTCCCTTTTGCTTAAAAAGCTAAACCAGGTAGCGCTTTATTTGCGATTGTAGTTAAGTGATGAGAATGCCCAAATGTTCACTTTATTGTGCATACAGAAGGTGAAAAGTAATTGCACAGTATAAGTAACTTGGCTGAATTTCATTGAATACCCTTTCCTTCTTTCACGGTCTTTTGGGCTTCAAGAAATTCGCTCGGTACAACCAAAGCCCCATCCTACAAACGACGGTGTTTTCCGTACAGCATAAATTTGAATTAAATTAATACTTAATTGGAAATAGCGTCTGCTTTTCCCTTCCGCCCAAATATTGGAAAAATTACCCAAAGGATTGGAAATATCTTCGCGGGCACTGGAAAGGCTTATTCTCTCTCTCTTCTCTCTCTCTCTCTCTCTCTCTCTCTCTCTCTCTCTCTCTCTCTGGAAAAGAAGATCCTTAATGTCCCGGAGCGCTATTGTGCGTTTATGCTGGGATCGATACCTTGCTGATTAACCCTCTGTTTAGGTGTACGAAGCTGGTGGTGATGTCGTGGAACTTCTTCACTTAAAAAAATCATTTTTCACACACACACACAACACCACACACAACACACACACACACACACACACACACACACAAATATATATATATATATATATATATATATATATATATATATATATATAATGTGTGTATACAAATTCATATATATATATATACACATATGTATGTATATATTGTCAGCCTTTTTTTGAACATAAATATATGATATAAACTTATATAGAACTCCAGTTAAAGAAAATGTTATAGACGTCAAATTACCTGCAACAAAATATGAATATGGTTACGTTTATCGTTTTCATTTGTAGTTTAATTTTATCTCATTTCTCTTCTTGTGTTTATTCACTTTTTTTTATGTCACGAACACAGGAATTTATATTCTCTCTCTCTCTCTCTCTCTCTCTCTCTCTCTCTCTCTCTCTCTCTCTCATTTGCAAGTAAGTTGGGTGAAAACTTTCCAAATATTCTTAATTTGTTAGTGAACACAGGTTCTGCGACGAAGAAAATCTTGAAATATCGAATGTAACAGCGACTGCAATTGTAAAACTCACCGCTAATAAGCCATCCAATATGGTTGATTGAAGTAGTAGCAGGTTTTCAACTCCAAAATATTCCTTGGTTTTCCGCGTTGTTTCGGTCCAAATCCCTAGCAATTTTGGGTGATGGGTGAAAAGGTAGGATGGGACACACACACACACACACACACGAGGTTTTACGATTTGTGCGGGGGTGTTGCCGAGCGTTGCGTGACTGGTGCCTTAATTTTGTTCTTGTTCTCCCTGTTGCTTCCTTTTATTTTTGCTTTTCGTCATATGCAGCTATTTATGCAAAAGGGTCCAAGTATCAAGAATACAGAAACAATCGAACGTCAGTGGTTTGAATCTTTCAAGTTATCACCGTCTCTCGTGTGATTTTATATCGACGCCCAGTTCAAGATATCGAAGAAGTATTTGATTCTTATGTTTTATTAATGATGTGTAATAATTTAATAAAATATGTATGGAAAATAATATGTTACAATCGATAGGCAACCTAATTGTCAGCCATTGATTTCGTACCGTTGAATACGTAGATTTGCTGTCTCGTTTATTTTTACTGATATTTATACATATGTATAAGGACTGTAAACATTTATCCTTTTGCAGTTACATAGCATTGGTGTGCAAGTATGGGTATGTATGTATAGATTTGCGGTGTTCAAAATCTTGATATTTGATTTTGTACAATTTCCCAGACATGATGCTGTGAACCCTAAGTTGAAAGAAGCTTCCTCCCACCTGCTCGAATACAACCGGTGCCAAGGAGCCGCCGCATTGTGGTCTGTTGAACAGTTTTTGCCATCACTGTCAGGTAATCTGCGTTTATGAAGCCTTAAAATGCAACAACAAGCAATTGCAAGCGGCTCTGTTGCTCTGCTCTCGGACATATTTATCGCGACAAACAGCGATCTCCATTAGCAAGGGACTGTCGTCAGGCTCTCTCTCTCTCTCTCTCCTCTCTCTCTCTCCTCTCTCTCTCTCTCTCTGCCCGAAGATAGAGCGGTGAAGTCGTAAGTTAAGAGACCAGCGTTCGATTCCGGAACCGGACTCTGAGTATGGGACTCATACTTTTAAATCCATCAAGCCTCTGTTGGCCTAAAAAGATTTGGTACCCAGTTGTGAGTCAATTGTTGTGGATCACAGCCTGCGCGGAAAAAGACAGACAAAAAGACAACCAGACGTGTGTTCATTTCACTGTCAAAATGCATACCTTCAAAATGCGACGGCTCGATGAGGTAATCGTCATCCCACCTGGGTGAGACAGTTTGTAAGAATCTCTCTCTCTCTCTCTTCTTTAATTTATCTCCATGTAGATTTTCTCTTCATTTTATTTGTTCAGTTCAGAATGCCATTCGGGTAGTCTTTAAATCAAGGGCAATTTATTCATTTGATCATTCTCCTCGCGTCCCTACCCCTTTCCTCTTTCCCTCTCTCTCATTAATCTTTTATGGATTTTATTAAAGCTTTGTCTCCGACTTATAATGTAAGGAGCTTCTCTCTCTCTCTCTCTCTCTCTCTCTCTCTCTCTGACGAAAGGTTGTAGTAAATATGAGGGCGTTTTCAGGAAACCATTTCCCCCTTAGTATATTTATGTGGTCATGATTGAAACTAAACCGAGAATCGTGGAGACCGTTGCGGTTTGACGTTTGGGGTTTGTTCGTTCGTGCGTTTCCTCCTCCGGGTCGGAGGGCTGTCTGATTGATTGAGTGTGGATGATTTAGCTGTTCTCTCTCGCTATCTTCAGTGATTCAGTCGCATTGCTGACATTTCTGCATTCAGTTTTATTCTGAAGATTTATATGTCCTTATCAATGTCATGAAGGTTATAGTTATACTTGAGTGTAAGGGACTGAGCGGTACGAATCTTCGAGAAAACCTCCGAAGCAAATGTATTTATTTCTTAGTGCAGTCTATGAGAAATCCGCTTTTCACAAAAAAGAAAAAATATTAACGCTTTTTTCTTCTTAAAAAAAAAGTCAAGTTTTCACTGTCCGGGTTTAAGGATTTTTTAGTGAAAAGGACATCGGGTTCTGAAAAAGGGATTTGTAATAGAAAAATATGACATTATTTGATTTTAGTTATAATTTTTTGTTTATTTATTTCCGTTTTACAGGAAATATACCTAACCAAAGAAAGAGAAAATGAAGAAGCAAGACAGAAACTCGGTGGAGAAGGTTGAGGTTATGTCAAGGGTGGGAGGTGGGAGAGGGGAGGAGAAATATTTTGGAGGTTATGTTTAGGAAGGGGTTGTCGGGAGTGAGGTTAGGGTGGAGATGGCTTTGCCAGGCAGGTGGTCAGGGTCCTCCTCTTCGTCGAGGAAGAGATGAGAATAGAAGAGGAGGAGGAGGAAGAAGAAGAAGAAGAAGAAGAAGAAGAAGAGAAAGAACCGGTTTAAGCGGGGTGATGGGTTTTAGTTTGGTTGGTTTGGGGGCTGCTCACCCCTCCACATCCCCCTACTCCTCAGAGTGCCCATGGCTAATGAGGTTGCTTGGTGCTACTTCATTAAAGTCCTGGTCCACCTGTGCTCTCTCTCTCTCTCTCTCTCTCTCTCTCTCTCTCTCTTCTGAATGTCATTGGTTTCTCGTTTGTGTAATTTTCGTTTAATTTGGTGTATACCTTCCTCTGCAATAGAATTTTATTTATGTACTTACTGATTCGTATTGTGCACATTTCGAAGTGATGTGTTCAGTTGATCTCGTATTATTATTCTCTCTTTCTCTCTCTCTCTCTCTCTCTCTCTCAGATTTCTTTGGAATAAGTTTTTCAATGTTAGGTGGTGTTATGGTCGCTCTTTTACCGCGTTGAAGTTACTGGAAGATGACCCTTCATGTATATTTTTGTCTTGCTGCCTTACCTTCCTTCGTCTCTCTCTCTCTCTCTCTCTGCCCTTCCTTCCTTTGCGTGTATTGTGGAACTTAATGTTGTAATGATAGAGGAAAACCATCATTCAAGGTGAATTCAGATTCGATACGTACATCATACTGAATATCCGCAAACTTTTAGAGGAAAACGTTACATGTTCAATACATGACGATCTGAGGGAGCAATTATATTAAAAATATAGCAAACTCATTCTGTCCGACCCCATTCCACTGAAGTAGCACTAATAAGGATTTGGTTGATGTAGGGATATCTCTCTCTCTCTCTCTCTCTCTCTCTCTCTCTCTCTCTCGATTTAAAGTTCAAATTTCCTCGTCAATTTTTATATCAAACATTCTTTCGTCCCCTCTTTCCCTCTATGACTGAGTTCGTTTTATCCTCTCTCTCTCTCTCTCTCTCTCTCTCTCTCTCTCTCTCTCTCTCTCTCTCCAAGGAACTTTTCAGCATGGGTTTTTATCGTTCATTACCCTTTTAGTGTGTGTCTAATTAGATCATAATTATAACATAATTGCTTGCGATCCCCTTTCATTAGTTCGCCGAAAAGGAAGTCAAATGTTGCCTGAATGGTTGTTGCTAAAATTTCATCCGATATTATTGGTTCTGTTTATTAATTTTTTTTTCAACCACTGATGTCCGGCAATTAGGGGCAATGGCGTCTGTCTTGTTTTCTATTTTCAACGTTCGATTCGAAAGGTCTGAAGTGCTCGGTGTTCTCGTTAAATCTTTTAATAAATTTTCATTAGCCCTCTAATCATTTGCACATGATTTTTATTTATTTTGTTTTCTTCATGCGGGAATGTGTAACACGTAACATATCACAAAGTCAGACATACATACCATACATATATTATATATAATATATATTTCTATTCTATATTAGTATAGTATATATATATATATTAATAGATGTAATGTATGTGTCATATTAATCTTACTATTATATTATCTCTATTTAATATTTAATTTGTGATTTCGGTTATTATGTATGTATGTTTTGGTTTTTGTTTGTTGTTTGTGTCGGTGTTGTGTGGTGAAGATTTCAAAACTTAGGCCAACCGTGGCTTAGTGGAATTATTAGCTTCCTGGCCTAAGTAGTTCTCGACCATGAATACCGTAAAATACATGTACCATATAGTATAAATACAAAGACGCATACCTCGCAAACAAAGAACAGATATATCAAAGTCACTAATACTTACATAATTCAAGTCTCTCTCTCTCCTCTTTCCCTTCCCCCCCACTCTCTTCTCTCTAGTCTCCTTCTCCTCTCTCTGGATCTCTCCTCTCTCTCTCTCTCTCTGAGTAACACCCAGAAGATCTTCATTAGAATGAAACTAAATGATAAATGAATGAAAATGGAAGTCAGAGTGAACGAAGAAAAGACACATTTTAATTACGGAGACTAAGACGCAATGCCATTCATTCTATGACAAAAGGTTATTGACGCTTCTGCAGTTATTGTTTATGATTAGATCAGTATAATAGAAAATAATTAATGCAGCATCTTTTACTCTTAAGTTTTAAGAGCATAAATAAATTCACTAGATGAAGAGGCAGTGCATACATTCATGTATATCATATGAACGTAATTAATAGGCTAAAATATAGCGGATCGAAAACTTCAAAGTTGGTTAAACTTGAGATTCCTCTGTCATTACATACAATTTTTAGCGCTCTCTCTGGTACTGGGGAATTCATGAAGAAGCATCATGGCCAGTGAAATTTGTTGGTTTAATCTTTCTGAATTATGAAACATGTTCAATTTTCATTTCGATTCATGTTTTTTAGTCTGTTTTTGGCTGTACTTCATTGCAAATTGGAAGGTAGTTCCATATAAGATAGTTTTTCCCACAAGCTCATGTGTTAATGTCTGAAACAACTGTCATCTTGAGAATGAACAATAGAACAGCCGAGTAGTAGGTTTTATTTATCCCTTCAAGACCACTCCAGCCTTGAAGGTAAGAGCAGGTACTGGATATATTGAAAGTATGACAATAGAGTTATAGATGCCGCTTGTGCATAAGAGAATATGTTGCCGGAAAAGTAGACTTAGAAAGTGGAAAGACATGGGCTCCTGAATGGACTTGGTGAAGCTGTTTCATTTTCATCTTTTTTTGTTTTTTTTAAGTAACTTTTTAGCTCTGCTTATTTGTATAAAGAGTGAGTTATTGGCTAAAGTATTTGTTGTTGTTGGCTTAAGGATTAATAAATGGAGCCACATTATAGCAGTTTTTCAGTTTTTCGTTATCCTTCAAGTCTTGAAGATAAGAGGAAGAACTGAGATATATATATATGTGTGTGTGTGTGTGTGTGTGTAATGGATTGTTGAATAAATATAGGAGTGTTGTAGCAATTTTCTATATCTCTTGTAAAAGACTGCAAAAGTGTACAGGAGAGTTTAAAGTATTGCTAATAAATTTTGGAAACCGTATGTTCATTAGCGCCTGAAGAAAATCAAGGTGGGGTTGTACCAAAAGTTTTTAAAGTTTTTATATATATATATATATCCTATATATATATATATATATATATATATATATATATATATATATATATATATATATCTGCGTGTGTGTGTTTGTGTATAAGTTGTCAATGTGAGAATCTGAGTGTGCATACGCGGTAACATCTCGACTTGCATATATTTTCGTTTTGGATAGTCTGGTGGTATGTCCGCGTTGGTTTGCAATATTATTTTCCATTCGTGACTTCTTTGTGAAAGGCCTTTATTCAAGACTCTGCATCACTCCTCGTTCTCACTTGATTGTGTCCCCTCGCTGCGGTCGAGTATCAACTCCACAGGCTCGAGTATATCAGGCGATCATGTCCTTATCTGAAAAGGATTTCAGGTCAGAGGCCAAGCGATATAAATGTATAGATATTATCGGGTGACCATGAGCCGTGAGTTGATGACCTTTAATGAAAGTCAGGTTGTAACAGAGGTCGGTGTTACATGCAGCCAAATTTCCCTGATGGCTTTTGTGTTTTTGCTTAGAGACAACATTTTTCGTTTTCTCATTTTTCTTTCTTCTTCTTCTTCTTCTTCTTCTTATTCCTTCTTCTTTCTTGTTCTTCTTTCTTCCTTCTTCTTCTCCTTCTTCTTATTATTATTATTATTATTTTTTTTTTTTTTTTTTTTTTTTTCCCTTTATCACAGTCCTCTAGACTGGGTTGTATTTATAGTGTGGGGTTCCGGGTTGCATCCTGCCTCCTTAGGAGTCCATCACTCTTCTTACTATGTGCGCCGTTTCTAGGATCACACTCTTCTGCATGAGTCCTGGACCTACTTCAGCCTCTAGTTTTTCCAGATTCCTTTTCAGGGATCTTGGGATCGTGCTTAGTGTTCCTATGATTATGGGTACAATTTCCACTGGCATATCCCATATCCTTCTTATTTCTATTTTCAGGTCTTGATACTTATCCATTTTTTCCCTCTCTTTCTCTCTTCAAACTCTGGTGTCCCATGGTATTGCGACATCATGAGTGATACTTTCTTCTTCTTATTATTATTTTATTATTATTATGATTATTATTATTATTATTATTATAATCCTTCCCATTTGTATGATAATATTCATTGTAAATGTGGCGGTCTAAGTAAATTATTCATGAAAGCGTGGTTGCACACAAAATGTGGTTCGCTTTATCACGGATAAATAAGTTTTGTTCATCATCAGTTAATCGGGAAACGAGCCGTGTTAATCCCCGCTCCAATACCGTATTATTTTTGGTTTATTTGAGGATTAGACGTAAAATTAATCATGTCATAATTACACCAAAGCTTTTGATTGTAAGGGATTGATCGGTTTTTCGAACGAGGTAAAAAAGTTAGTTGTATCCGGGATATTGCGAAATCTCTCGAATTATGCGGGATTTGGCCATCTCCGCGCCATTCTCGGAAGGTTTTGTTTTAGTTATTATGATTTTTTTACTACTATTATAACAGCAGCAACAGCAGCAGCAGCAGCAGCAGCAGTAGTAGTAGTAGTAGTAGTAGTAGTAGTAGTAGTAATATCATTTTTGGAAGAAGTGGGCCGGAATTTATTTATGTATAACATATGTATGTATCCACCCAGCTGTATTTGGTGGGTTCAAGAAAAAAGGGCGTGGTACCAGTAATCTCACCCTTGCAGAATTGCAAGGAAACCAGAAGGTTGTACCTTTCTGGCGCCATCCCCTTCAAAAGGAAAATTAATATATATATATATATATATATATATATATATATATATATATATATATATATATATATATTCAAAATCCTGAACCACTTTGATTCATCCCATTTCCTGTCTAGTAAAACCTTCCACCAGGAATCTTTTGTTTCTGTCTTCAGTCATCACCCAATAATAGTGATAACTTGAATTTTGAACGCGGCGTGGGTGGTCGCGTCCCTCTCCTGCGCGTGTGGGTAAAAGAGAAGGAGAAAGAGAAAAAGAAGCAAAGACAAGAAAAGGGTAATTGAAGTGTCTACTTATACCGCTGATGGATGAGAAGAGTTGGTGGGTGGATCTCTGGATGAGTTATGGACGAAATGTAAAGTTATGTGTTGATGCAGAATGCTCAAAGTCACCCCAGCCACTCTTCTTTAATCGATTTGCTTCTCTTTGTTTTAATTCGTGCAGGTGTCAGTCGTCTAGGATGAGAGAGACGTAGTTCGCGGTGACGTTAAGACCTTGGGGTGGTCCTTGTATTCTCTAGAATCTAGATCTTTGTTCAGACGCTAGACGAAAACAATTCATGTGCTCTGGTGCAATGGTGACTCTTACGGAGAAGATGCCCTGTAAGTGTGCAGGTGTGTGGCTGTCTAATAGACGGTGAAAATATATTTCGCCCTAGGCATATTGCAGTCTAGAAATTTGCTGATATATGTCCCACTGTAATGCGGCTAAGTTCCAGTATAAACGTTTGGCTGCCACTTCCAAGAAGAAGAAATTGTTATATATGGTAGTGTGTTATATGGAGAAAGTGTGTATCTTTTGGGTTGGGGGGGTGGGGCGGCGGATATGCATGATAAGTTGTTAGAAAGTCTCCTCAAAGGTCTTTTTAGAAGTATGTTATATTTCTTTGTATATGTATGGTTGTGTGAATAGCAGATCGTTGGATGTTGAAATATGCCCCTTGAGATCAGCCTTTTGATTTCTGTTATGCCAAGAAGTCGTATATTTTGTTGAAAGGAGAGAAAAAAAATTTTTTTAGTCGTAGAATGAAAATGTCTTTGGGAAACTCAAATTGACAACACGTGTCAGATTTTTGTAAACTTTCTGAATGATCGGCGGATGATCACCAGGTTCATGATATTAAATCGCCTTTAATTAATACGATTCTAGGTTAGAAAACTGCTGTGGTTTGTAGGGAACTCAGGAATCAACACCTGAACTTGAAATATAAACAGCGATAGTGGTAAATGGACGATATTGTATACATTGATTTTAATTTGTTCTTTTTGTGGAATAGCTAGAGTAAAAAATGAAAATTATGTAACTATCGATTAACCTGCAGTGTCCAGCTGTTATGTCCCTGAAACTACGTATATGACTTTCTGTTAGAGAAGATTCACATTTATGCGTTGACTGGCTGTTCGTGGTGCAAATGTCCTTTGATTGAAAATACTAACTCTCTCAGCGTCCTAAGAATATGTCTGGTGCTCACAGATGCAGTACCAGACTTGTAATCCGACTAACCTTCTCTACGCGTGACCTGCCTCATGGACGGAGAAGAAATCCCCCATTTCTGTACAGTCTTCTCTGTTAATCGCGTAAAAGAAATCTTTTATATATGGTTAGTGGTTTTGTTAAGAAATTAATTTCTTTTAGTAAAAGTGCAGCTTTATGCCTAGCACGACTCCCTAACTATGGTTTTTTGTCTAGGCTGTCAACCCCCTAAGACTGATATTATTTTACTTTTTTTTCTTTAAGCAATCGACGGATATAGAAGCAGTAGGGAACGAATGTAGCGGTTTTCTATTTGCTTCACGTCCTTGAGCCGTAATGTAAGGCGATTGCGACCACACGCCTACCACCATGAATAAAGTATAAAAGTAGTCGTGGTAGTTGATTTATGCAGCACTCACTCATGTTTGCCAAGCCATGAACTGCTTCTGGCCTATTGCCCACTTTGCCACCAAGCTAATTGGTACCAGCGTATGTCGGGGCCAAAATCAAAGAGCATACGGCTAGCAGCTTCACCCCTAGAGACTTGATAAACCCGAAGATTGTATTCTTCTGGTGATAACTCCTCCAGATAGGAAAAGGTGTATAGTGAATAATAATGTGTATATATGTACTATATTTATATATGTATATTTTTGAATATTTTTATCTTTCACAAAACAAGGAGTGGTGTCGAGAAAAAAAAAACAACAACGATCCCCGCATATTTTAACTACTGAATCGTAACGAAATTCCTTTGCAGAAAATTTCCAAACGCATTAGCAGCTTTATAAATCTATATTGAAGGCTTGTCAGCAAAACGATTTCTAGGTTTATACATGTCACCCTCTTTCCTATCGCATCCAAATTTACAATCTTTTGAACCACCATATCCCCCTCCATTCTTTCCACGTGAACGAACCATCTCAGATCAATCCGGGATATCATTTCACCTACTCTAACCATTTGACTCAAACGTATCTTAACATTCTTCCTTATTGCAAATCATATTACGCTACACATGGTAAGGAAACTGTTCATCTCATCAATTTCAATCTGATTACTTTCATTTGAAGTAAGCATGCAACTTTGTATAATATATAAATATTTGTGTTTTTGTAATAAAATTAGATCTGCCCGTATGCACGTTGCCAATCTCTATAGAGTACATAGTATATACCGTATGAACTTTGCAGACTGTATAAAGATTAATTTTCAATAGATAAATTCAAATGCAGACTGTATAAAGATTAATTTTCAATAGATAAATTCAAACATTATGTTTGGATTCGATGGGTACGGTTCAAACAACGATTTAATGCAATTTTAATTTATTTTTCTGTCTGGGGTGTGCCTAGGTTCCAATAATACAATGTCTTCTCAGCAGAGTGTGTCTACTCCGGGCATTATTTTGAACTTTCATTATTCCTGCCATAATCCAAGTCATGAGTAGGTGCAATATACCGTTAATTTGAAGTTTCATTGGAATTTAATGATAAGAAGAAAATAGAACATGAGAGGAAGGCCAATGGTACTGTTCATGAAAGTGATTCTTACACCTCGTAAATTGCTTCATTTATCATTTAGAAAGTGGCTGCGTGTTCTTCTTTTTCTTAAATCTTCGTCGTCACAGCCTCATCAAGTATGTATATGAGTTTACAAACACTTCTGCATACTTTAAAAGCATTCAGAGATTTGCGCTATATTTTATGTACTTGGTAACACTGACTCGTTTAAAGGTGGCGACATCTCTTGACAGGAGGGATCACTAAGTGTCGCACGAAGAGGACATTATTCTCCGCGCTAGAAGATTCGCATGACCGATAAGTTTAAACATTTTTCTTTCTCTTCCTTTTTTTTTCAATTGGTTTGATTTGCACAGAGAACCCAGGGTGCGTGCGATTTTATTATAGATTTGCACGCTCGGTCCCGCCGTCACGCAAGGCGGCCGACCCTCTTGTAGCGTTCTGGAGCAAGGCGGAATGAGGGCTCGGGCTTACCTGTCCAATTTTTGACGGAAGAGAAATGGCTGTTTCAGGTGGAATATAGGGTGAAGCTCCCGTTTTTGTCAATTCACGTAAATTTGGATAGCTTTATTACTGCGACTGCTGGTATTATTAATGGAGTTACGCTTCCTTCTGATTATATCTAATGAATTGAAATTATAACCATCGATCATTATGTCCCGGCAGAATGTGAGATTAATCATGATGATCATATATTGGAATTTCAAGTGATATTTCGTAGCAGTTCATGAATTATTATTATGTTAAGGGGGAAAATGTTTTTATTAGATTTTTGTACAGGAGCAACCTTCGATTTTAATAAAGCAAAAACAATGTAGCCTCGGTGCACTAACTTCGTCTAAATGACATTAGATCAGTTCAGTTACTGCTCACATTAAAAAGCGGTTTTCCATTCTAAATTGTCTGCTGTATGGTTAGTGTTATAATTATACTTAATGTAAAATGGCATTAAAATAATTTAAAGCCAGATATACTTTACTCTCTTTGAGCTACACTCATGCGAAGCGACATTCCCCAATCAACTCGTCTCTCAGGGTGTCACGTGAATTAAAAGTGCGCTAGAACATATGATATATTTTTACAGTTTTTTTTGTTACTACTTCAGCTTTCAAATATTGTTAAAAGTAAAATTGTAAGTTTTTTTTTTTTAATCTCACAGTAAATGTTGGTTCTTATCAATGTAAACTTTATTTTTTCTTCGTAAACTAAAATGATGTTAGATTGCTTGAAGTCTGTCACTATAATTACAACTGTTCGATTATTTTTCTCCCTCCACCACAGCCTTGAGGTGCAAAAATCTCCTGTAAATTGATCTCGCAAGTGCTTCGTCCATCGAGTCATCCCTTCAAGGCTTTGACTGTCGGCTTATAGCCATTACTCAGAGGGATGTATGATTTAATGCCTTTTGTGAGCCATTATCAGGCGGATTCGGATATTGACGGCCCTGTTCCCAGCGAGAAAAAGGCGGAGCGCAAACGGTCGTTTTCGATTGAAATTTCTGGGAGGCAATCGAAGAGGCTGGATAGATGTGATGTGATAGCCATGGACAGCATGTCTAATCGTGCTGATACAAACACCGTTTCTATTGTTCCGCCAATGCATGCCCACCTTCCGATACCACTTGCACTCTCCTAGTTATCCTTATGTACCATGATGTCCTTCCCCATCCTCAATACCCATGCCCTCGTGTAACCCCCCCCCCCCCCCCCCCCCCCCCTCCCCCCATCTCACCTTCCTCATCCTCCTCCTCCTTCTCTGCCCTCTGCAGCCTCACCTCGCAACCTCAAACCCCAGCCACATCCCTCAGCCTCAATTTCCACACCCAACTCCCCACCACCTCTAGCTCTTTACTTTTTTTTTAGTCCTTTGTATGCGATAACATCGGTATCATCGGGATATTACATCACACTAATGTCTTCATCGCTTGAAGATTACAGGGGTCAGATATAGGGGGATTATTTCCTAGGAACTGTTGCAAAATCTTCCAGGGGCTAAATGGTGGGATCTCATGCCATTCGCATTTAGCATTTAGAGCTTGAGTTTTGATTGTTTGGTTTCTATTCTTGTTCGTAGCTTAGGTGTCATTGTACATCTTGTGTGTTGTATTGATGTTATCGGAAAACAGCTTTGTTCTTCGTAAACTGTTTAACGTTACGGTAGATGATTTGTCTCACGAAATAAAGTTCCGGTTTCCATATTTGTTATAATTCGGTTTTCGTAACGATAAAGCCATGCACCAAGCATTAGCACAGGGCAGTTGGTGATATGCATTTCATGCTGCGTGATTTGTTAATTGGCAAATCGTCTGTTGCATACATAAGCGCGTCAATTTCAGTCCTCATTTTATTCTTCTCACACTTCCTTGCCATGACCCCACTTGACTTAGAAGTCACACAGCTGTGCGCATGCTCACACGCGCAGGCATAAACGTATATAAACCTTCGACCGTGGTCTTTGAGACCTGCGAGTTTGTATCTGGAATGTTAATCCGTTAAACTACATCGGAGTATCAGGCAGTGTAAATGTTACGTCTCTCGGGCACGCACTCGTTCCTCTTGCTCGTCCGCGTTATGGAATTCGTTCCGGCGTTTAGCTCAAGTGGTTGGTCGGTCTTGTGAGGCTCTCATGCTTTGCTTTTGGATATACTGTACTCGGCTCTCTCTCTCTCTCTCTCTCTCTCTCTCTCTCTCTCTCTCTCTCTCTCTCTCTCCTGCCTTTTTTGTACTTATAATCTTTTTCTACCCTTCATATATTTCTTTTCTGTAACTTTTTATGTATAAGGACGCTGTATGTATGAATGCAGTGCCCAGCTTGAAATTCAGAGAACTGCTGTTTAAAGACCTTCTGCTTGCAAGAGGTTTTTTCTATAGAAGTTTCAAAGTAACATTATTTACAAACTAGCCAATGCAGAGAGAGAGAGAGAGAGAGAGAGAGAGAGAGAGAGGCGGGTGGTGGTGGGGACGGGAATATTTGCTTGCAAACATATTTGTATAAGAGTAATTTTCTAATTGAAAGTCTTAAATATTCAGCACATGCAGTCTCCACCGCATGTCTCTGGAGCAATATAACATTAATTAATGAACTCCCCAGCCACCCACAACTCCCCAGTACATGCAGGAAAAGGAAGCGCTGATAATTTGATAAGATTAGATGTCACGTTTCATGTGTTAACACGAAAGTTTTTTTTTTTCGGACCGCAAGGCTCAATTGCGTGTATTGATAACATTGTTTGGTTGCAATAGAGCTGGTTCTACGAGAGAGAGAGAGAGAGAGAGAGAGAGAGAGAGAATCTTATGAATTGTTTCACTACAATGGGATAAGAATAATTTGGTCGAGGTCGTCCGGTTTTGATAATGTATTTTGACGGAACAACGAACACTTGCGTCTAGTTTTCTCATCTCTGTCTTTCTGTTTCCCCATCTTACCTAAGACCCACAACAGTCATCTAACAACTGAGTCACCTAATTCACTGCTGAGGTCAACAGAGGCCCACTGGGTTTATAGTGAACATATCCAACTGTCGTTTATCGTCCTTGTAATATTCGAACTTGGGTTGTCCAGAGAGAGAGAGAGAGAGAGAGAGAGAGAGAGAGAGAGAGAGAGTGGGGGGGAAGGGAAGATAGGTTGTGTCTGTTGTAGCAGGCTAAATACTAGATGATTGCCTTGGGAGTAAAAGACAAGGATACGGTTTATTTGAAATGGTGATTTTTTTTATGCATATCTGTTCGCCAGAATCCCCCACCCCCTTCTCTCTCTCTCTCTCTCTCTCTCTCTCTCTCTCTCTCTCTCTCTCTCTCTCTCTCTCTTAATATAAACACAGGTGCAGCGGGTATCTAACATTAATGAAAATTGGAAATCGATACTTAGGGACGATAAGGAAACACCATAGAGAAATGACTACTACAGTTCTTTAGACTATCTGGTTGTACGAGCACCCTTAAGGAGGTATAGCTTGAATGAGAATTGGTCCCTTTTAGAATTAGTAGTTTAAATATGACCTCAATTGGTTTTAGAACACAGTACGTGATTGGCTGCAAAATAATTGATATAACCAACGCGTGGTTACTTATGATTGACTATTATTCATAACATTGTAAAGACAACAACAATATTGTGTCTTCCATTAATTTCCGAAATGACAGAAGTGTCCTTGGGTCGCGTGGGAGAAGTTGATGTGTATAGAGCGCTTGGTTAAGGACGTTCTGTTACTCTTTGAAATACATTATTCTTGGACGTGGAATCTATCTGTTCATTAAATTGTGCCTTTCGTCCTTTATTGAATTCATTTATGACAACTATATTTAGAACTGATAGAGGTATTCTCTCTCTCTCTCTCTCTCTTCTCTCTCTCTCTCTCTCTCTCTCTGGGTGTATGCATAATGTTGGGGTCTTTGGTGAATGTCTAGCTAGCATTCCGAGTCCAAATTAAATAATATAATGTGAGTTACCACATAGAGTTGGCAGTATTATATTATGAATTAGAAGTATGATCTCTATGAATTTGTGTAGCTGGTCTTTATCAGTCAAGGGCAGACAACTTAACACTTTTTCAAGTAAGTTTACATTTATAAATTGTTTTTATTTGCCTTTCGATATATATATATATATATATATATATATATATATATATATATATATACATATACATACTGGATTGCCTTTTAAAGTTTCCGTACGACACTGGTGCTGGTTTCCAATCCCATGTTATTTTGTTACCAGTGTCATTATGTAATTGTTTTTCTACCCTGTTTCAATGAAAGCGAGCGAATTTCATTACTAACCTTTCTCCCCTGTTTCTTACATTTTGGGCCTATATTTATTGTCCATGTTGTTTTTATTATTTTGTTAAGTAAAGATTAGGTTCACTGGATGAGGTTCGCGATTCCCGCATTCAGCTTTAGGTAATGGATGTTTATTCATGAATCAGCCTTCAAAAGGTCGAGGCGTAAGTAAGTGCCGACTTAATTACGATTCACGGCGAGACAATGGCACTTCTTTGTCTCTTCGTTAAAGTCAGTTTATCAAGGATGATGTGATTTGTAATTTGGTTGATCCCGTGAATCTTAGATCGAGCTAAATTGATATGCGGGGAAGTAGCATGGAGCCTAAGAAAACAAGCTGCTGGCTTTGAATTAAAGAAAAAAAAAAAGCTGAAAAAACACAGCTAAAAAAAAAAAAGAAAATGTTTCAAAATAACGAATTCTCACTCTAAGCATTGCTTCTTAGGTTCAGTAATCAATGAAAAGGTGGAAGGCCAGAAGTAGATACTTGAACAGTGCCTATTGCAAACCGGTAGGAAATACAAAGAAAACAAGAAGAAATGATACTCTCAATGGCTTCACGGATCGTGGTTGCCATCTCGTATGCTGGAACTACCTGGTTTGATCTTTGCTCTCATGCGTGTCGGAGTCGTGGGAATTCAAGCATGCATATGCATCGTGGGTGCAGGGGAAACGTGCAATTAGTGCAAGTAGATGCCGGGTGGTGTCATCCAGGTGTTCTCGATCGTTAATTGGTGTGCTGGACTCCAAATTTGTCATGATGAAGCGCCATGATTTTTTATGTAATCTGCAGCGACACCCGATTTGAAATGTAAATGGA
>NC_087201.1:107084184-107109184 GCF_015104395.2 Macrobrachium nipponense
CCTCCTCCTCCTCCTCCTACAACAACAACAACAGCAACAACAACAAATTGCAGTGGAAGATTAGGGCAACTGGAGTCATTCGAATGATGCATTATTTGCTTTATTACTTTAAGAATCTTCTTTTTCTTCTTCAGCATTGATTAGCATTAATCATGCAATACAGTCTAGATAATGGAGTTTTAAATTGTTTAGCTTATTACGTAAAATGTTTTGATAATTGTGTATTTTACCAAGTCAACCAATCTCGATTTTATATATTGTTGAGTATCGGGGGCCGGATGTTAAGTAAGTAATGTTCGGTAATTGTTTTACTTAAGGAATTTATTTATTTATTTATTTTGCAATTTAAAAGATAGAGACTACTAGCTGATTGTTCCTGCGGCGATTACAACTGGAATTAGTCAGATCTCCAGCGAAATGGAACGGGAAATTTATTGCCTGTTCATGCATAGATAAAAAAAACTGTAAAAACAGTATTTTGAAATAATTTGAATTGTCAGTGAAACAAACAGTTGGTTTTTAAAACTTCCATGTGGTTATGTTCTGGAATTAAACAAATCTCTCTATATGTTCATTTTTTATTGTTGCAGCTTCGTAATTTTTTTCAGGTTGAAACTGGAAGAAGACGTTGATATTCTTGAATTAAAATGTTATGTTTAACACCTTCCACAGCGGTTTTCAGTATTAGAATCTTGGGTTTTTGCGGTTTTGAATTATTAGGATCTCAGAGAGGCCAACCCATTATATTTTATGGACGAGTTTCCTACGGCTTGTAGATGTATATCATAGGATGTAATTGCATTTTGGTGACAAATATTATGCGGTGGTCTGTTAAAATTCTGTTACTTTGTCGCCGACTTGAATGAAACGGAGCGGAGGAAGTTATTTGGCCGCAGGTCGCCCTCCAATAATTGCTTCATCATCATTTCAAACCCCATCTGGACAAAAGAGCTACACTGGTCTGAAATGGAATTCCAGACTCACTTTTCTTTTTCATGATTTGCTTTCATCTCTCCATTTTTTTTAGGTGACTCACTCACAGTTCTTTTCCATGTTCAGCTCCTGCTATGCATTTATCTCTTTCATTGCTCTTCTTGCACTCGTGTTTTTCTCTCTCGAGGCTCATTTTGTCTTTCTTGACTCCTCTTTTTCCAGAAACATTCCCTTATATTGCTCTCGAGGTTAGTTTTGTTCTCCAGTCTCATTTCTCTCCACATATTCAGTATGCTCTATAGAGGATTATTGTGCTGATCTTATTAAATATGGAATCTTTTATGTATCTGATCACAAGCATGTGGGTCAGATTTATGTTCCAGAGGTTAGTTTTACCTTCTACAGATGATCAATAACTTATGCGATATTTTCACTTTGTCACCAACCTATAGTATCTCGCTTATATTAACCTGGGTTTGTTAGTCCAAACACTTTAGATTTCTTTGAGTTAACACAAGCGCGCGCGCACACACACACACACACAGACATGATATTTGATGGCATAATCTTGGAAGACAAGGAAAAAGACCACATCAAGGCTTTAGCGTCCCCGTCTCTCCCCCGCCCTATGGCGGTAACCCGAAGGCCCAGCTAGCAGCCCTGGCATGTAAGCTTGTCCAGGGATGCGGAACGATGGCCGACCGAAGAGAAATGGAAACAAGAAAAACAGAGGCAAAAAAGGAGTTGTCATGCAAAACTGTAATCTAGTAGTGAGCGATTCATTTTGGGAGGCATCCCATCGAGTATGTTTTCAAGCAGCTCATGGTGTGGGTACCCCTTCCGTTCCTCCGCCATCGACGATCGTAGTTGTAATAAAGTAAGGCTATTTTATATAGACTGTCACTCGATCCATTTGTGTCTTAGCTTGAACAGATTCTGTACCTTTCTTTCTCCATGCTTTGCTCTGTTTACAAGTATTTTCTTTGATCCTTCGGTCTTTTGTTGCTTTGTTTTTCCATTTGCTTCCTTTATTCTGATTTTAGTTCCATTCTTGTTCTTGCCCTTTCCTATTTTTTGTTTCCTTCTTCATTCCCACTCCAGTTCGTTCACCATTCATAGAAAGGTTCTTCAGACATGCCTCCTTTCCTTATCCCCCTTTCCCTCGTGGATAGAAAAAAAAGTCGGTTAATGGCATGGTGAACATATTTCGAGTAGTGTATAAAGCACTGCAATTGAAGAGATATTTGTAAATGAAAGCAAAAATTATCTGAAAAAAATCGAGAAGATATACCTTGATGTGCTCTGTTGGGAATGAGATCTCGTGTTTTCTTTCGAAACAGTTAGTGTATTATATTTTGGAGGGGCGCGGGTAATCGGTAAAACCTGATGGTTCCTCACTAATTGTATCGGTAATTGTGATTCATAATGAGCGCTCGAATGTAGTTGCGCCCTACTTTCAAAAGTACTTTTCAGCACTGAAAGACAGAATTGAATCAAATTTTGATTTGAAGAATCCACAAATATTTACTTTAGAAAAATCTCTCTCTCTCTCTCTCTCTCTCTCTCTCTCTCTCTCTCTCTCTCTCTCTCTCTCTCATCATCATCATCATCGCCCTTTATGTTTTTGTTTTAGTAATCGTGACATCTTCCTGTTACTTTTAGTTTTATGATTGTCATAAATTTCTGTAATTTTATAAAATTCCTCAACTTGAGGTTTTTAGAAAGAGGAGGTAACAAGCGAATATAGCGATACACTGCGACATAAAAATGTTAATTTAAGTGAATTGTAGGTAGTTAAAGAATAGTGAAATGACGAGACAGGAAATAAAACTATTTTATTTAATTGATACGACTACAATGAAAGCATGTTCGTAAGCAGGCACATGAAGCATTCGAACTTTCCACTGCTCTTTCTTGTATAGCGATTAGGGCTTGAACGACATTGCCTATCTACTCAAGGTGTTGGCTCAGGAATGTAACCACTGTTTTCATGCTTGAGTGCAGAAGTACACAGGCACCATTCTGCTTCTTTCCCTCAAGCAACTCGGTTGTCTCTTTTCGGACTCGCGAACCTTGCATCCTGTTTGATAACATTTAGGTTATGTTAGGATATTGTTTTGTTTATTGATTTGATTGTATGTTGTGGTTGTATGTTATTTTTAGTTATTTTTTTCGTATGACTGGAATAATTTAATGATTAATTAGTATTTATCATCATCATCGGTTGATTTTAATTGTGCGTGAACTATGATTGGTTTCATTTTAAGTATATACAGATGTCTATGCCATTTTCACTTCACTTGCTCTTATCTCAACGTCATTCCAAGTTTTGTCTAATGATTGAAGTATCTCATTCATTAATTTTTCTTTTTTTAAATTTTTATTTCATAATATTTTTTGAAAAAAAATCTGGGAACACTTCTTGCTAGTTGCGTTTAAAATAATAATTGAACGCGCATTCTGGATGTTCTCATTCTTAGAAAATAAAAAAAGATAAGAAAAGCGTAAATGAGAAGTCTGAGGAAGTGAAAGTGAAATGACCAGTGGAAGTCTCTGACAGGACATAATTAATGTACTTCTTTCATATTCTACTATTTTTATTTGTTGTTTAGTTTACTATTTTTATTGGATGTTTAGTTTGCCTAGGTAATTTGGTAATATCATAAGATAGTAGAAACTTGTTTAGGGCTACATAATGAGTGCTGCCAGTGACAAATATGTACTACACACACACACACACACACACACACACACACATATATATAATATATATACTATCTATCTATATATATATATGTATATATATATATATATATATAATATATATATTATATACATCATACATATATATAATGCCTGCCTATTACACTTATTATTTTATTCATTTGATATGTTATCACTTATATAATCCATAATCCTGTTATATATCTGTGATTTGTGTCCCAAGTACTAAGATAATTTCAATCGTAAATAAAAATGCTGTAAGAAAATGGATTCTGCTGATGATACGGTAATTATGATCATGAATGACCGTGGAAGGTAAAAGCAGTGGAAAGTGGAATGCTAAGCATTAAGATAGGCCGAGGAATTTAGAATGGATGTAATTGTTACTAAGTACACCAAAAAGGTATGCAGGTTTTCTTGTTTTTCTCTCTTTATATAGAAATCATGATTGGAATATATTTTTTTTTTTTTTTTTTTTGGGGGGGGGGGGTTATATACTATGTTCGCATGGTCTTAGAGAGTGGCCCTTTTTTTCATATTAATTCCTTTTTACAACTCTGTTTCGAGTCAGAACAGCAGATATTTTCATTAGATATTTGTAGGGTGGCTGCGTTCATCTCAGCTCCTTAGTTCGAGAATGAATGAATGTGTACTACAGTCTTTGTGTTACTCTTTTGTAAGGGTGCGTGAAGATGTTCGGTGACTGGAAGTAAAATGATGGGAAATACATCGATACAGGATTGGAATGAGTACTGATGGTGGATCTGTATTCGTTCCTGTTGAGAATATTTCGCTAGTTTTATATAAAACTATTTTGGTGTTTTTCGTAACGAAACTAATGTTGGCGTGATATCAGTACGTATGAAAATGGATACATTCTGGGTATTTTCATATGCTGGCTGATTTGAGAAGATACCAAGTAATTCTTTGAATGGTAAAATTTGAAAGCTTTCCTTCGTTGTTATAAAATTGAACAAAAATATGTAAGAAAATATGTAAGTGAAGAGGGAAAGGAGCATTAGAAACTTGGGTAAATAAAAGGAAATGCGGAATGTTTAAGTTGTACGTTTATAGTCTACCTTCATCTAGGATGTAATTGTAATCTCAAGGAAGATGTGCAAATGCTTCGGTGATTTTTTTCAGATATATATGTATATATATATATATATGTATGTATGTATGTGTATATATATATATATATATATATATATATATATATATATATATATATATATATATATAATGTGTGTGTATGTATATGTGCGTATATACATATTCTTTTTTTATGAACAATTGTAATGGATGAAATACTGCGTATAAGAATTTACTATAAGTATGTTATAGGCATTACTGTCCTTGGAAATGTAAATTTCAGGATGAAAAAAGAAGGGTTCCCGTAAAGGCTCTGCAAGTTCCCTTCAGTTTTCCGAATCCATTAACATTCCAGAGGGCCCGAGACCTTTACGGGGGCTACGTCCATCCCTAGAGAGAAGAGGGTCAGGAGCCGTAGATCCCCCGGTGTTCTTGGAAGGTAATGTTTTGAGTCGTTCCAGTAAAGGAAATACGACCCTGCGTAGGGGGCACCGCACCTGGTCGCTTCTGAGTTCCAGATTTGTGAGCTGGAAAGAATGGTGGAGGGTTTAAGAGCAGAATGGTGGTTTCTCTGGCACCCCCGGGGGAAACCGAAGGAGTTAAAGACACCACAAGGTTTTGGGAAGGGCATGGCTTTGATGCAAATGGGAGAAAAAGGTTTTTTATGTGTTCTCATATTACTTCCTCCACAGAAGTAATATTTATGGTTGGGCTGGTTTGTTTGTGAGTGGGATTACGCGAAGTGTTATGCGTGGATTATTACATGACTGGCAACCAGCTCTCTTGGGAGAGATAGGAGTGTAATATTCTGAGGAGAAGGGATCTCTTGAAAATTCGACTAAACTATAAGTAAACCTCTCTAATAGTTTCACATTGTACTTTATTACTTCCGACACGGAATTATGTTTTTGCCTCGCTGGTTTTGTCTGAATTTCTCGGTATTGTCTCTTGATCAAGTTAAGAGGAGGCATGCTTTCATCATGCTGCAAATAAATGGTAATGTAACTCTTAGGGCTGGGGGAGGGTATTTCTTAGCCTTGGCGAAGGTTTGCGTTTTCTTTGTTTATCGTACTTATTGACAGTTGCTACTAATTAGATTAAATTTCCCAGGAGTATTTTCCACCCTGATTAAGGTCAATCGTTGCAAAGCTCAGTTGCATAAAAAATGCTAAGGAGATGCAGCCGTTTTACTGCTTACCTGCCATTTGATTCATTGCTTTAAAATGTGAAGAATATTTTTTACAAGACTTTTGTCCGTTTACGATCTCTCTCTCTCTCTCTCTCTCTCGTCTCTCTCTCTCTCTCTCTCTGCCTGTGTGTGTGTGTGTGCGCTCACGCTTGCTTGCGCGTTCATACACATCCTTCAGCTGAATGTACTTCTCCTTCGTGTTACATTTTCTTTAAGAGGCTTTGAATTGTTTAATTACATGGACAGCAATAACTGGGTAAAAGTATTTTGACAGCTTTGTGTAACGGTTGCAGTAGTAACTTATGAATGATTTGTTTGGTTGTATTTTTACGGCCTATATATATATATATATATATATATATATATATATATATATATATATATATATATATATACATATATATGATGGAAAATCATTCAGTTTTGTTTACAATTCTTGGTGTAACCTTACTTGAGATAAAGTTAATTCATATGACTTAAGGTTTAACATAAAGTAAGCGGTATTATTGAAAAGTTTAATATGGCGTGCATAACAGCATACTAGACGTTAAGAGAAATAATGAAAAAATGAAATAGATTCAAAGCAAACTTTGTATTTTGCAATGTGTACATTTTTTTCACAAACGACAGCAAATTTTGTAATATTGATAAGAAATCACATCAATCTCAGTTACCCTTAATGCTGCTGTAATTACTTCCAGTGCTATAATGAAGATAATAGATGAAAAAATATGAATAAATATTACTTGAAATACTTTCTACAGCCTTAGGCCTTCATTTTCCCTCTCCTCCTCCATCACCTGATGGGGGAAAAAGGAAGAGAAATGGCCTTGACAGCTCGAAGGTACATAAACCCCAGCGGGAGAAAATAAAACTCCTCGGGTGAAGACGAATTGTTATTGCTGCAATTGAAGGACATTACAGTCCCCCACTTTGCTGGGAAGTATGGGATAATTCCTCGCGGCATTAATGCCTTATACCTGGCTGTGTGTTAGGAGTTCAGGGGTATCATTAAGGCCTTATTAATCCAACATTATTCAACCGTCCTAATGCGTAATTGGTGCTGTAAATGGAGGAGGAATGTAATAAGGAAATTAGGGTAAAGGGGGATCAGTGAAAGTAAGTAAAGGGAGAGGATAAAGACCAGGAGATAAAAGGGGCTCGAAATGACGGGAAGGATTAACAGGGATTACAAAGGGCTACACACGAGGTGTGTAAATAATTTTCTTGCTCTGGGTGGAGGAATAGATAAGAAAATTTCATTTTAATTCTTACGAAGTGGAGTTCATTTATAAATATTAATTACTGAAAGAGAATCTTCGTTTTGATGAAGGCGCAGAGATAGCTATTGAACCAAAAACACTCGAATTAGTAGCTACCGCAGACACTTTCATATAATTATGTATAATATATATATATACATGGTTTATCTGTTTTTATGTATATATACATCATATATATATATATTAATAATATATATATAGATATATAATATATATATATATATATATATATTATCTAAAAAAAAAAAAAATAGAGAGAGAGAGAGAGAGAGAGAGAGAGAGAGAGAGAGAGAGAGAGAGAGTCAAATTCAGGCAGTAAAAGAAGATGAAACTCGCTCCTCCTCTCCGACAGCCCGGCACTAAATGTGGAGTCTTACACTACTAATGGTATTCGGATATCATTAGGAAAGTGTTATTTCTTTCCACTTTTTAGTGACGTAAGAAATATATAGTATTTGGTCACAGGTGCAGACGTCGACCTAGGTTGAACTGATATATCTTCGCACGGTGTAGGCCTAAAAGAAAGTTATTTTTTTCCAGCTTAATGGCTACTATATGTCTACATTACCAAGATTTAAAGGAAAGGGGCCTCATAGCAACACGTTAGTGATCTGTTATAGAACTACAGATTTACTTTTCATATTGATTGAAGGCTGAAAGTGTTTGTGTATATTTTTTTTTATAAATATACACATGAATACATAAAAATACCTGCGTTCATATACATGAATCGTGAGCCCACTGGTTCTCAGGTTATTCCTATTTTATGAATGTTTTATATTTTTTCTTTTTTACGACGCTGGTAATTCGGGTTGATGCTTCACATGCTGTAACATTGTCTATCAGAGTATGAAAGCTCTTCATCAAGAGTCATAAATTATGTTAAAACCAAATGTAGTACTGTCGTAGGTGTGTGTGTGTGTGTGTGTGTAAAGGAGAGAGGAAGTGGTAAGGCTGCATGAAGGCACACAGATGTTCCTGTAGTGTAGCTGTAGACCATTAAAGAATTTTTTATGCAAATTATCGTTGTAAAAATCTAATTAAAACCTTTTAAACTCTAATGAGCCTATTAGTTTAAGCCACTTCACTAACACATTTCCACTAATCTGTAGATATGTCAAGAAAAGACCAAGTAAGAAAAAAAAATAATTTGGTAGATTTTACAATGTAGTCAACCTCTTTTGGCGAGAGACTAATAATAATAATAACAGTAACTTTGTTTGATATTCAAATGCCATATGAATACCTGCGTGAAACCAAAATATAATTCCTTGTTGAAAAGGCAGTCTGTCTGCCGTTGAACTTGGGCCAAGCTTATCCACTCCATCCTCATTTTTCTTTTACCCCTCAGACGCGATCTTTGGTTATTGATCTAGGTGCCCCGTCCCGTCGGCCTCCTTTAAAATAAAAAAAAAAAAAAAAAAAAAAAAAAAAAAAAAAAAAAAAAAAAAAAAAAGGAGAACGGGTTTGTTATATTGAGATTTTTTTTTTTCAATTATCACTTCCTTTCGTGCGAAGTAGAATTCCCAGACCATGCCATTTCTGCATGGTAGCTGCTTAATGCGGTTTTTAAAAGTTGTGAAATATATCTCTTCGATGTAGGCTTATGTACAGTATGGTAGAAGTGTATTATTATTATGAGGTTTCCACTCTCGTCTTTTGTTTAATTTCCCTTAGTCTCTCCGGTCATTTTCCTCATTAGGTGGACTTTGTCTTTAATTTATCACACATTACGCTGGCAAATGCGCGCGCGCACCCTCGCACAACTGTATACAAGATGTATCAACCCATCTTCCATGCAATGAGGTTGATAAATTACAGTGATATCTTCATACTATTTTTATGAGTCATCAAATATATAATTTTCAGTTACACCACCTGCTAGGTGAATTGATATTTTCGTCAGGGAAATACTACCTGACACCTCAGATCAGACAGCTGCAACCAGGAGGGCTTGTGTCCTCCATGCAAGAATTAACGCCGCGTCAGCCTTGGCAAATGTCAGCAGTGTGGTTGGTCTGATTAGGCGTATCTTTATGCGGGTACTCTATCCATATAGGTAACCCTTTTCAAAACACTGCACTCTTAATGATAGTTTCCTATAAAAATGACTAAAGTTTCTGAAACGTTTGAGAATGCTGAATTGAAACTGTTTCCATATTGTACTGATAAAAGTTTACGTTTTGACTCCAAATGAATTTGAAAAGGACTCTGTTTGAAGTTACTTAGCCTCCCTGCTCTTCACCGGCTGTGTAACAGCAGTTGGAACACCACATCCAGCAGTGAATCTGCGGAGATCAACAATCCCCGACTGTTCGGTTAAGAGGGGAGGCTCGTAGGAAACACGGTTTAGCGGCCAGCTTTTGCCTCTACTACCAGCTTTGGAATTCTTTCGTCTCTCATGTATATGTAAATGGAAAAAGAATTCCAAAGATCGTAGTAGAGGCGAAAACTAGTCCCTTAACTGTTTCCTACAACTTTCCCTTCCCAGTTGGTTGGTGTTTGTCTTCCTTGGTATTAGGCCTTACACTTTTATCATTCCCTCTTCTATTTTGATTTTTCTCCCCATTGCTCTTCACTTAAAAAAAAACGTCGAAATAATGTAGCACTTTTTCCTTCCAGTGTTGAAAGCAGAATGGAGATCTCTGCTGACGGAACTCATTCCTCAGTGAACGCCAGAGCTTTCAGCGATCCTGCAGAGTAATTAGAAAGTTTGCTCGAGACAATAACCCTCCAAATGTGGCATTGTGGAAGGTGTTGAATGGCCTGCTACATAGGGGCTATGGGTTTCGAAGGGGTGGGAGGGCTTTGTGGTGGTGTTAGAGGGTTTGAAAGGCCGTATTTTTGTGTTAAAAAGATAAGACAAGATTGCGTTATGATTTTAATGCAAGATGCTCTTCTTATTTTAGAAAGCAGTATTACCAGCTACTAAGGGTTATTGCAAGAGGGCAAAATAGCCTTCTTATTTTGTCGATGAAAAAGGAAAGGATTGATGGGGGCAATCCATCATACTGATACAGGAAAATAATGAAAAAAGAAAAAAGTCCCAACGAGAAATATTGGTGCAATTTGTTATTTGATGTAATCCTTCTAAACCGATCTTTGTACGTTTTATTTTTCGTGCGTTGACTGAATTTTTTTCCTTTGTAGGGATTACGATTTTTATTTGAAATAAATTTGACATTTTTATAGGCACGGTTATTTGGACTAATATTTTCATACTTTTCTCCCCTACCTTTACTTTTCGGAGAATCAGTATTGACCTTATGGAGGCTGACATTAATTAGCTTCAAGTGCACAGAAGAATATTCAGGCTTATTGTTTCCCTTTAGAAACTTCATCTAGCCAGGGCTTTTCTTGCTTTCTCAGCCTGAAGCCGTTCAAGAACTTGCTTTTATCTGATAGGGTTTAGGTGTTGCTCGGCGAGTCTTATTATTCAGTGTCAGAAGAAAAAAAATGCGTTCGTGTTTACAAATAAACAAATTTTTCCATGCATCTGTATGTTTGTCTGTATGGCATTTTATAGGTATGAGTGTAAGAATTTAAATTTGAACGGTAAGTGCAAATTTATTATTTGTTCGATACACTTGTATAAGTCAACCAGAGAAAATTTTACTAATATCTGTGGTATTTTACTGTCTTAAAGCGTTACTTCAGACTGACTTAATTTTGTGTATGAATACCGCATTCGTCGTTTCTGATTAGTTGGAAATCAGGCCTCATTCACAATTTTTGTTTTACCTTGCATTTAGAAAAGAAAAATAACGTACTTACTAAGACATGAATTTGGTACAGAAGATGAACTCCACACATTAACGTGTAAATGATAAATACCCGGACTCTCTCTCTCTCTCTCTTCTCTCTCTCTCTCTCTCTCTCTCTCTCTGTGACACACACATACACACACACACACACACACACACTCAGCAAGAAGTATCATTTCCCTGGAGAACTTTTAACTCGCGACGGCCGCCGTGTTTATTGCATGTGTGGGTGAGCTTTTATTATTTGTTGCACAAAACAAAACCCAAACATTTAGACTACCGTTGCTTAGCTGGGAAGAGGGAACATGAAATTCATGACGTCCTGAGTCTTGAGAACGTTAAGGCCCAACCTTCCGAGTTGTTCATTGGTTGATGCATTCGAATCGCCCAATCACAGTTTGCGCTTTCACGATGAGGATTTTTAGAGGGCTGGGAAAGGAATGCGCATGGCGGTAGTTGGCGCTAAACTGCGACCAAGCACCAAATCTTGATAACCGTCCCTAACATGGTTACGGGCGGCGAGAGGGTTGTAATTTGGGATTTGCAAGTCGGCCGTCATATTTCCATAATGTTTCCTTCTCTCTTTCTTCTCTTTGGAGTCCTCCTGTTCTTTCTGCTTGCTTTCATTTCCTTCCTTCCTCTTTCTACTGGTATAGTAAATGAGAGAAATATTAATTCTTCGTTCTTATATAAGTCAGGAAGAAGGGGGAGTAAGGTTGATTTTAAGTTCCTCATAGCAAGCAGTAGGGCTCGTTGCTGCCGTTATGGTGGCAGAAGAGAAATGACCATTTAGTTTCTTTTGTAAACGATTTTGTGGACAACACACACACACACACACACTCGATCTGTCTGCCTGACTGTCTCTCAGTAGTGAACATATAACGAATACTTCTATCGTGTGTTCTATGAGAATTATTTATCGCCAGAATGTTACTTTTTCATGCGCCAAACCCCCCCCCCCCCTCTCTCTCTCTCTCTCTCTCTCTCTCTCTCTCTCTCTCTCTCTCAGAAATCATTCATAGGTAAGAACTTTCTTTTAACACGAGCATATACTCGTCAGTTAGTACAACAACTGGCTTGCAGATATGATCAGAAGTCAGTGGAATAAACATTACCCGCTCTGACGTTTGCAGGCGCATAAATGTCCTATCATATAATCGTGGTATTTTGATAATCAAGTCAGTACTTAACCTTTTTAATTCGTGATATATTTTCTTGATATAGAATACGGGGTATTTTGTAGTGTTTGAGAGGGATCTCTGATTTTCATTATTTCAGCTTTATTTATTTACGTTTTAATGTTGGTGACCTTTTCTCAGTAAATAATTCACCTGGTCGCTTGACCTTTTGCAATCAACAGGTTTTAAAGAAACTGTCGGGAGTAACGTTTTCTAAAATATTGATGTTGATGATGTCAAATATTTTTTCTTTTGAGATTCCTTCAGGGCTGTATTCCGTACTCACAACCTCCTCCTCCCGGTAACTTTTCATTTCTCTGGGCCAGGTCAGATAAGGGCATGTAAATAGTTAATTGCCCCTCCTTTCGAACCTGAGGATGATGTGTAATTACAACCTCAAAAATTCTGGCGAAGATCAATGCATTACTATCTTCGAAATTTCAACCCGTATTTGTTTATTTATTTATTTACTGTTATCTTCCGTAATTTATTTCAAATGAACACCATAATGTTTGGAAGCGTGAATTTCTTAGTCAAAGGCCCTGTTCGGTTGTTCCATTTGAATAGGGTTTATCTTCTGAATAATAATAATAATAATAATAATAATAATAATAATAATAATATAATAATAATAATAATAATAATAATAATAATAATAATAATAATAAGATGGATGCCGGGTACCAACTCAAGAAAAGAGGCAACAGAATCAACCATCTGATGTTCATGGACGACATCAAGCTGTATGGTAAGAGCATCAAGGAAATAGATACCCTAATCCAGACTGTAAGGATTGTATCTGAGGACATCAGGATGGAGTTTGGAATAGAAAAATGCGCCTTAGTCAACATACAAAAAGGCAAAGTAACGAGAACTGAAGGATAAAGCTACCAGATGGGAGCAACATCAACACATAGATGAGACAGGATACAAATACCTGGGAATAATGGAAGGAGGATATAAAACACCAAGCGATGAAGACACGATCAGGAAAGAATATATGCAGAGAACTCAAGGCGATACTCAAGTCAAACTCAACGCCGGAAATATGATAAAAGCCATAAACACATGGGCAGTGCCAGTAATCAGATACAGCGCAGGAATAGTGGAATGGACGAAGGCAGAACTCCGCAGCATAGATCAGAAAACCAGGAAACATATGACAATACACAAAGCACTACACCCAAGAGCAAATACGGACAGACTATACATAACACGAAAGGAAGGAGGGAGAGGACTACTAAGTATAGAGGACTGCGTCAACATCGAAAACAGAGCACTGGGGCAATATCTGAAAACCAGTGAAGACGAGTGGCTAAAGAGTGCATGGGAAGAAGGACTAATAAAAGCAGACGAAGACCCAGAAATATACAGAGACAGGAGAAAGACAGAAAGAACAGAGGACTGGCACAACAAACCAATGCATGGACAATACATGAGACAGACTAAAGAACTAGCCAGCGAAGACAATTGGCAATGGCTACAGAGGGGAGAGCTAAAGAAGGAAACTGAAGGAATGATAACAGCGGCACAAGATCAGGCCCTAAGAACCAGATATGTTCAAAGTACGATAGACGGAAATAACATCTCTCCCATATGTAGGAAGTGCAATACGAAAAGTGAAACCATAAACCACATAGCAAGTGAATGCCCGGCACTTGCACAGAACCAGTACAAAAAGAGGCATGATTCAGTAGCAAAAGCCCTCCACTGGAGCCTGTGCAAGAAACATCAGCTACCTTGCAGTAATAAGTGGTACGAGCACCAACCTGAAGGAGTGATAGAAAAACGATCAGGCGAAGATCCTCTGGGACTATGGTATCAGAACGGATAGGGTGATACGTGCAAACAGACCAGATGTGACGTTGATTGACAAAGTCAAGAAGAAAGTATCACTCATTGATGTCGCAATACCATGGGACACCAGAGTTGAAGAGAAAGAGAGGAAAAATTGGATAAGTATCAAGATATGAAAATAGAGATAAGAAGGATATGGGATATGCCAGTGGAAATCGTACCCATAATCATAGGAGCACTAGGCATGATCCCAAGATCCCTGAAAAGGAATCTAGAAAAACTAGAGGCTGAAGTAGCTCCAGGACTCATGCAGAAGAGTGTGATCCTAGAAACGGCACACATAGTAAGAAGAGTGTGGATGGACTCCTAAGGAGGCAGGATGCAACCCGGAACCCCACACTATAAATACCACCCAGTCGAATTGGAGGACTGTGATAGAGTAAAAAAAAAAAAAAAAAAAAAAAAAAAAAAACAAAAAAAAAAAAAAAAAAAAAAAAATAATAATAATAATAATAATTGGAAAACAAATTAGACCTAAATGACAGCCATCCCACCTCCTTGCGGACTTTATTTACAGGCTTCAACAAGTAAGTTTTGGTGTGCGTTTAGTCGTCCCGGTAAGAAGGACATTGCTCAAGTTGCGTTTCCTGAGCAACCCCGCTCCTGGTAATTGTCCACGGTTGCTAGCACCCCTTATCTTTTCGCTGTAAAATGCCTCACCCTTCGAGCGTGCCAGAACGCTACAGGGGGCAAGGCTCCTTTCTATATTGCTGTCAGTTATCTTCTTCTAATTTCGTTTTCTTCATTTTCCAGCAAGTAACGTATATTACTTTTACGTGATTTTCATCCTTTCGTGCCAATTTTATTTCAACTTTGCTATGAATGTCCGGCTTATTCCAGGAGGAGTATTACTTTAACGTCCAGTGCTGGTGAGATGTTCCTTATTTGTTATAGACACGACGATTTTTTTAATGTATTAATTATGAAATTATGTAATTATGAAATTGTGTCATTCTGTAATCTATTTTTGATATATTTTTTAGATGAAATGGGCTGTGCACGGAGAATAAAATAGTTTTCAAGAGTTTGACTGTAATTTCTGTACTTTACATTCACTTATGTCTGTTGATAAATGTGCTCTCACACTAAAGGTTGATAAATATACTCTCACACTAAAGGTTGATAAAATATCTCACACTTAAGGTTGATAAGTGTGTTCTCACACTAAAGGTTGATAAATGTACTCTCACACTAAAGGTTGATAAATGTGTTCTCACACTAAAGGTTGATAAAATATCTCACACTAAAGGTTGATAAATGTACTCTCACACTAAAGGTTGATAAATGTGCTCTCACACTAAAGGTTGATAAATGTACTCTCACACTAAAGGTTGATAAAATATCTCACACTAAAGGTTGATAAGTGTGTTCTCACACTAAAGGTTGATAAATGTACTCTCACACTAAAGGTTGATAAGTGTGTTCTCACACTAATGGTTGATAAATTTACTCTCACACTAAAGGTTGATAAATGTACTCTCACACTAAAGAGAGTCTCCACTCCGGGAGAAAACAAATGACAAAATGCGGATAGATAGAATGTAAGGTTGGTAGAAATAGGTGATTTTAAATTTTTTTATTGCGATATCATTAAAGGGAAGTCAGGACGCATTCCACGCAGTCGAGCAAGAGACGGTGAACCTCACTCAAGTACTTTTCGTGCAGCGATAAAACGATCACTAACAGACAGGAAAGAGATCTATCCTTACTACAAAAATGTAGCGCCTCAGTGGCGTGATCGGTATGGTCTTGACCTGCCACCTCGGTGGCCGCGAGTTCGATTCTCGGGCATTCCATTGAGGTGTGAGAGACGTGTATTTCTGGTGATAGAAGTTCACTCTCGACGTGGTTCGGAAGTCACGTAAAGCCGTTGGTACCGTTGCTGAATAACCATACTGGTTCCATACAACGTGAAAACACCATACAAACAAACTACAAAAATGAAGCGATCCCAGACAGGAAGAAAAGGCGCAAGGCTCTTGATTCCAACTTTTAATAAGAAAAACAGTTATCAGAACATCAGTATGCATGAGGATTAATAAAACCCTTTTAGAGTGAGAATCGCTTTCAGGGAAGTAACTGCAACTGTTGAAGATCACACTTAGGGTCATGCTTGTGCTCCGACTACCTTCGTTACGTAATCAATCGTCTCAAGTCGTTACTGCCTAGCTTTAAGGTTCAAAATATTTATTGTCGATTTGTTGGTTGAATTTCAGTATTCTAATATACGTTAGATTGTTTATAGGATAAATTACCGCAATGAATTCATTTCTGTTTACATCATTTACAGACATAGATGCGTCATTTTGTGTCATTGAGTTCGGTGGCGACTCCGGGTTGACGAAAGTGAACATTAAAATTAATTACAAAGCATGGATGACTGAGACATAAGTAAGAAGAAGACGAAGAAGAAAAGGATTTGTGACAGACATAATGGACACAAAATTCAATGAATGAAGTCTGAAAGGAAAATAAATTTATTTGGATGGCCAAGAAAAGAGGCCGGGAAAAGATTGTGGCCCACTAATTTGATAAAATGAAATCCGACGTCGTCATACGCCTTGTCTGAGTAAATGCTTTGTTGAAGGGTTAAATTCTGGTATTGCATAGATTTATTTGATCTCGCGTCATATACACGATTTTTCTGTCAGTTTCATGACAAGTTATTATTTATTTTTAATTTATGCATTAACTCTCAGCAGACATTATTGTTATATAACCGGCGGTTACTTTAGGCGGCCACCTTCCCCGAATATACCTTTTACCCACGAGGGCGGTTTATAAGGAGATGTCGTCCCATCAGCGCGCCTGCGTAGGGGGGCGTGCATTTACGAACATTCCTCGGTAGGGGAGGAGTAATTCATCCGCCCACAAATACCCACACCCACGCCCATCATCTTGTTATTTGGTTTGGATATTAGATTTCATTGTGTGGGTTTTAGGAGCCCAGGGATGCTGGTTTAAGGAAGATTACAGACGGACGCTAGGGGATGTTTGCTCTCTCTCTCTCTCTCTCTCTCTCTCTCTCTCTCTCTCTCTCTCTCTCTCTCTCTCACACACACACACACACGGGATTCATCGATTTTTTAAATTAATTTTGGGTAACTGTAGTAAAGCGAAAGCGTTACCATTAAACTAGTTTTGTACTCATTTATATTAGTTCTCTTCTGTGTAGGTTTATTTTCCTTTTTTATTTATATTCTATTATTTTACTTATTACTGGATTTACTCTATGCAATTTTTTTTAAAGATTTTCTTAATCTTATGTTTATTGCGGATCCTTTGCTACTCAGACGAATATTATTTTGGAAATTGTGTAGGAGTGGGTCCGCCAGGCAGTTTGTCAAATAAAAAGTGGCTTTTCTTTTGTTTGTTTTTACTTATTACTTCACACAGTAAGGTTAGGGCTTGTTTACTTTTGGTATACAGTTTCACATAGGCACTTTAGTTTGCCATTTGCTTTTTCTTTTACTTCATAATTTATCTCAATATTTTCGCATTTTGTTTATTTTAACTGTACGCAACATTTTTGCTCTTACGTTGTAACGGCGAAGAATTATTTTCCCCCCCCCAGCCCCCCCCCCCCCTCCCCCCCCCCCCCCTTTTTTACCTTAAAACTATAGGCATCATAAACCACTGACTTAATTTTTGATGTCCATTTGACTCAATCTGTTCAAATAAAGTTTATAATGTATAGTAACAAGTAAATAAAAACATGATACGGTATAATATTACGATATAAATATATTATTTTTCAATTCACCAAAATATAATGAGCATCAACTTCAAAATCCCAAAAATATCCATGAGTAAAATTAAACCTTGTAAGGAAGTGAAAATTGATTTTGTCCTGAACTGCTCTCCCTGTGATTCGAAAACCATAAAATCATTTTCGATCATTTTAAAATCAGGAAAGCATGTCCATTTGATTCCGATGAAGAGGCTGCATAATGGCCAGGTTATATATCATGTTCACCTCAGGATGCCATATGTATCCATGGAGAGAGAGAGAGAGAGAGAGGAGGGGGCATTGGAGCGCTTGTAAACCCTTGCGTTTGAGCTATGAATATTCAGATCTTTATGGAGGAAATATTTTACCTTTGAGACGTACAAGTCTGTCGGGAGATATGGTTAACACCCAACTCTTCGAGTCTCTCTCTCTGCGTTAGGAGTTTCGAAAGCTTTCTTTCTTTCTCTGAGTCACGACTGAGGATGGTGAGTTTGTCTCATTGTATGACTAGTGAGTGTGTGTGTGCATGTATGTGTGTTTGCGGTTTAAGGTGTAAAAACAAAATTTTTTGGGGGGGGCAGAGGAGTGACGGCATGGGCCTGTGTGCTGCATAACCGTGTTTAATGGAAGATCATCATTAAGTGCCTTCCTTTTAGTGTGCTTTGCAGTCTGTAATTGAGGAATGGAAAATAAAAATAGCATCAGATAGAAGTGGGCAATTATCCTGCTATATTAGTAGAAAAGTGTGATTCTACTTCCAATATGAGATGCATCATTCCATAAGGGTAGTTGGGGGGAGGTGTTGTTTATGATTCTGTCGATGCGTGATTCGGTCATTATTTTTAAAGGTTATTGAATGCAATGATATGAAATCGAGTTAGAATTGCGCTGAGAGAGAGAGAGAGAGAGAGAGAGAGAGTTTCAGTTTTTTAAATGATAGTTTAAGCTTGGATTGTGCTTCAGTTTCTTTCGTTTTAACATCTTGAGGTGTATTAATTTTTTTTCTTAGTATTTTGGTAGTAGCAATGGCAGTGATCCTACACTAAACTTCGTTGAATGTTTACAAAATGCTACATGATAAATGTATGTTGAAATGTATTACTATTGCCAATAGATATTTTTTCTTTAACATACGTTCATGTAATGACAACGATGTTAAAATTGATACTCGACTAAACGTATCCCATGTCATCCGATAGCAGCTGATACATAAACACAACCAACCTTATTATCCAGCTTTTGAATTTTTATCAGCCCATTTAATCTAACATACAATTATATGATATCATAACTTCCTCTCTCTCTCTCTCTCTCTCTCTCTCTCTCTCTCTCTCTCTCTCTCTCTCTCTCTCTCTCTCGTGAATCAATAGTCTCGATGTCAGCATTATAGAGAAATTTTTTTTTCTAAGTTTACCGGATACACCCAGCCGTTTTTAAGTAACGTAGTAAAAGATGTATGAGAAGCTACTTTACTTTTAGATGCATCCAATCAGATAGTATCTGTTATATACTTAATATAATTCTTGATCATTTAGCGCTTTTGTAACGGAAATATTTGTATTTTCTGAACTTCGTATTTATTTTATTGCTTCTGTGCACTCTGCTGAGGTTTTAATTGCGTTATATGTGGCCGTTTGATTCATGTTATGATTTTCATTTTGGCTGAAGAGAAAGCTTGAGAAGAATGTTATTTTTCAAGTACGTGTGATAATTTTAACGATAGAAATATCCTTACGTTTGCGGTTCTTAAAATCTTCTGAATTGTTTTCAAGGGTTGCGCTCTGGGAGATTGTTTTACTTTGAGGATTAATCTAGATTTCATTCGCTTACTTATTCTTATCTTTCTTGAGGTATCTATGTTTACGTGCGATTGCTGTTCCGATATTAAGTTACAGCCACCGGTGGCCATGTTTGAGAGAGAGAGAGAGAGAGAGAGAGAGAGAGAGAGAGAGAGAGAGAGAGAATTAATAAAGGGGAACAGAATAAATCGAGTTAACCCCTGAGGGTGGTTCGATTAATGAGAATGCCTCTGTTTTCCTCGTCCCTATCCCATCCCCAATAGACTACGCCTTCCCCAGCTTCTCTCGTGAATATATTCTTCAAAACCCTTCTCCCCCTCAGCTTCCCCTCAAATACCCATCACTCAACATTTGTAAAAGATGCGCAATAATTTCTGCATCAGTATGTGTCAAATATAACGCACAGTGAGGTTATACAAGGAAACGGATGGGATCTTTGTTATGGAAGGCTCTTTAGTAAGGAATCGGACGTTCTTTCTTGCAAGATCCTCGATAAGATGCGTCGTCAGTCAATTTAATCGCATTTATTTCGAGTTATTCGTTATTTGTTTAAATAGATTTTTTTCTATATTAAAGGCTCTGTAAAAATGTAAGGCATTTGGAAGCAGGCTAGCCGTAGACCTTTATAGTAAATAAGTGCATCTAAAACTAAAATGGCTTCTCATATATCTTTTGCTACGCTACTGAGAAACGGCGCGGTTGTATCCTGGAAAAAAAAAAAAAAAAAAAACTCCTTATAACGCTGACATCGAGAATATAGATTTGAGAGAGAGAGAGAGAGAGAGAGGAGAGAGAGAGAGAGAGAGAGAGAGAGAGAGAGAGAGAGAGAGAGAGAGAAATGCAAAACACGTAGATGACAGCTATTTATGGAAATCATATAATTGTCTGTTAGATTGTATTTATATATGTATATATATATATATATATATATATATATATATATATATATATATATATATATATATAAAGATAAATGCCACGAAGGAAAATAAAACGAAGGAGTCTGCGAGATCTTTCGGCTGAAAAGCCCTTTACTGCTTCAGTAAAGGGCTTTTCAGCCGAAAGATCTCGCAGACTCCTTCGTTTATTTTTCCTTCGTGGCATTTATCTTTATTTATGGATTTATCACGTTCCTAACTTTCGTGATTCTGTTATACATATATATATATATATATATATATATATATATATATATCTAATATATGTATAATTGTGTGCGTGTTGATGTGTGGGCAGGTGGTTGGGTGTGTAAAAACCCTTTCAGTATTGTTTGGTAAATCTGAAGAAATGCTCGAGATTGCATATTATACTATATCTGACTCGTTTCCTGAGAGGTTCAGTTTTGTACGCTTACTCTTTGTTCATATGCTTCTCAACAAATTAAAATAATGCGGTGAGCAGTCATTTATGTGTAAGGTTTTCTTTACCTTCTTTTGTGGTGTTACTATCAAATTTTTTATAATGCAGTTTCATCGTTTTCCTTTTCGTTGTCGTTTTTCTGTTCATGAAAGCGATATTTCTCTGTTAGACTATAGGTCTATTAAGAGGTCGTAATGGTCTAATCATTAGTATCGGTATTTCGTAGCAAATGACAAGTATTATTATATTGAACTGCAATACTAGAGATAATAATACTGCTCTGTAGGCCTTGTCAGGTGAAAGTAATATAACAGTAAGGTTGTTTAGTTCCCATTCTCCCCTAACGATTATTCAATTCCAAATAAAGATAACATCATAAAACTAATTCCATCAGCATAAAGCTACATTACGAAATGAGTCTACAGTTTCCGATATATGGCGGAGCCCGTGCATCCCAATGAGTGGAGTCTTCTTGATCTAATATGCAGTTCCCCCAGAGCCTATCTGCATGTCATTATGGCTATTGATGAATAGGTCGTAGTCTCTTGGGGAAAGGCTGGTAATTTGGTCTCTATGGCTTCTGGAAGTAAGGCTATTTTTTCCATTGACTTGATGCAGGGGCAGATTGACATCTCCCGTATTTGTTTAGGCTAACAAGAACACTCACGGTGGGTGGGTGTTTTCATTACTATTGTCTATTTATTCGCCCATTTGATTTTGAATTTTTTTATATTGATTGATTGTTTTGTAGGATTTTCTTGGTGTTGGGTTCGGAGAGGAAATGGTTAAGGTAATTGCTCATATGAAAGGTTCTGGTTCGACGAGCGAATTTGGACATAAGGATAAATTTGTGCATTTCTTCGAGATGTGGAGTTTTGAAATGGATGAAAATAGGGCTTTGGTTACCAGTTGATTCCAGTAATGAGCTAATTTATCACTCGGTATAGCTTTAGTTTGATAAAGGTGAGGAAAGTGGTAAATTTTCGCTAATTAACTGGGATTAGATGGAATAAATGGATATCTTTGATCATTTTTTATACGGAGTATTTCGAATAGCGAAAAGCTCTCAACAGGTTGTAGAAAGGTTTTATATACAGTTATGAAGTCTGCGTTCTAGATATAATCTCCGTATTTCTAATAAGTTTCATTAGGTTTCAATGTGCGTACTATCTCCTAAGTAATAAAAAGTGTAGACTGTGGCGTTTTGAAACATGTATCCCATTACTTATGCTTCCATAAGAAACTCAGCAGGGCTGGCCACTTGACCTCCTTCTCACCAGATTGAAGTTTGGGACCCACCCTTTGAAAAAAGGAAGGAAACAAAGAGATAATGTCAAAGCAAGAATAGGAAATAGACAGAGACTTTGACAGATTGATTTATTTGTTGTTACATAATCATATATGTCCTGTCACGTCGAAATCTCAGAAATCCTTTCAAGATGTCAACAAATGGAAGGGAGGGCTCACTAACTTAGCCAATTTAGCCTTTTCAGCCAGGGGTCCGAACAGGAGTCCCTTTTTGAATCCTAAATCACTCCAAAGTTGGACCGGCCGTCGTAGGGAGGGGAATCCTTAATTCACCTTTTGGGACTGCGAAGGACAGCTATGATAGATGTGATTACTGGATCTGTCGAAATCCATTGGGGGAGGAGAAGTACGAAGGGGATCTTGCCCTTTCACTCCAATAGTAGGATGGAGGGGCGCCTTTTTGGGGGGTGGGGGGAAGGAGCGTGGCGGAAAGCGGAGTAGCAACGTCATTTTTCGCTGGGTGGGGGAGGCTAAGGGGTGTCAAGGGGCCGGATATCCCCTGAGAACGCTGGAAGGCCATCACCCTTCGAGGTCCACATTTGTTCACATTTTCTTTTATTTCGGGATGTTCGATGTGAATACGTAATGCGGGGCCCTGGTCAGTTATTTCTCATATGTACATAGTTGTGTTATTTACAAATTTATTTTGCTCTTTTTATAAGTTACTCATGGTTCCCTCTGAATGCTCTTTTGAAAATTTCCCTTTCTGCTAGAAATTGTTGCTCAGTCAGTATTATATTATTTATCTTTTCCTTTGTTTACACATCTCAGGTATACAAGATGATATGATGGAAATAGCGTTTCCCGGCCGCCCGGTTACATACCCCGAAGCGAGAGTTATTAGCATATTTATATTTTTGTAACCGGTGTCCGAATCGGTTGCGGCTTATCAGGTTTTCCTTTATTTTGATAAATCCGTTAAAAGATTATATTTTTAAGAATATTTATCTAATCCTTATTTAATAGATTTATTTATATAACCTTTCATTATTATAATAACTTAGATTATTAAGATCGCCTGCTTTTGTTGAAGTTGAACGAAATTTAAAATTGCCTCGAATTGAATTAAATATCCAGATGAGGTATCAGACTACATGCTCTTTACATTTGGAATAATTCAGTATATCATTCAAATACATTTTTTCCGAGGCATACACTTTCAGCCATTCCTGTACCTACTGAAGAAGAATGTTTGTGGTCGTTTGCTGGTAAGTGCAATTGCGGATTGCATGAAAATACCGTGGGTCTTGTGCTCATTTTAAGATAACATGGTGTTTTAATGTTACTAGAGGAGGTCTCGTGCCATGTTGGAAATCAGTTATGGTAAAGATATCGGCGGAATTGAAGTGATTCAAGACGTCTAACTTTCCTAGCGGAGGTTATTGTTTTTCCTTGTGCTTGCGTGAGAGAGAGAGAGAGAGAGAGAGAGAGAGAGAGAGAGAGAGAGAGAGAGAGAGAGAGAGAGAGAGAGAGAGATTTTTATGTGGTTTGCTAGGGGAAGATATTTTATGAAGAATTATTGTTAATTACTGTCTTCTGGGAAAAGTCTAAAACTAAATAGTTTTTGTTTTATTCGTTAACTCGAGTTGGATATTTTTTTCTGATATCTCTGAATTTGAATATAGCGTTAGTGAATAAATGGTATTTAAATTTAGAAGAAATTCTAAAAATTTTCTTTCTTTTCGCGTTCTTTTCTAAACATTTAGATAAAATACGTCAGCAATGTGGTAATGGTGTTTATTGATATAAAAGGTAGTAATGTAGGCTATTATGATGATACATAAGTAAAGGAGTGTTTATTTATCTCGTAACATAAGTTGTCATGTTACAGAATTAATTCAGATTATTCGCTGGATCACTTTATTTCGAATGTTAATACTTTTTGGAGATTTTTTTCTGATATCTCTGAATTTGAATATAGCGATAGTGAATAAATGGTATTTAAATTTAGAAGAAATTCTAAAAATTTTCTTTCTTTTCGCGTTCTTTTCTAAACATTTAGATAAAATACGTCAGCAATGTGGTAATGGTGTTTATTGATATAAAAGGTAGTAATGTAGGCTATTATGATGATACATAAGTAAAGGAGTGTTTATTTATCTCGTAACATAAGTTGTCATGTTACAGAATTAATTCAGATTATTCGCTGGATCACTTTATTTCGAATGTTAATACTTTTCATAAGCAATATTTAGGACCGAGTTAATTAATTTTCATATCTTCTTAATAATTTAGTTATTAACCACGACCTTATGAACTATACCAAATACTAAAGCGAAACTCATTTCCCTCCGTTACATCAATTTCCCCAAAGCATTTTCGTAGATTTCTCTCGACTTCAGAGTTCGTCCCAGCTCAGCGCCATACTAATACCGTAGGTCTTGCCATGCTAGATCACCTTAAGCTGGGCAGATTATCTTCCTAATCCTCTGTTTGCCTTGGAATCAGAAAACGTTTTTCTGTCTTCTGTGTGGTGACGTGATGTGACAGTCACGTGGGAGAAGAGTAATTTGTGGAGAAGGCTAAATTCACTCTGCATTTCTTTGCCCTTCTGTAGGAGTCGTCTGGTAATTGGGGTGCTGGTCTCGTTGCTCATTCCTTCCACAGTTTGCTTTTCCTCTGTGTTACGGAAGGTGATGTACAAGATTTGCTTATTCTTTAAATTTGGCGTAGTGGCCGAATTAACTTCTTTCTGTCCTCCTCGTTTCAGTTTTCTGTAAAAAAAAAAAAAAAAAAAAAAAAAAATTGAGATGGCTTTGTCTGTCCGCCCTCAGATCTCAAAAA
>NC_087201.1:107114184-107119184 GCF_015104395.2 Macrobrachium nipponense
AGACGTGAAAATTGTAGTTAGCATATAAATTAATATACCATATATGAACTCACACTCATGGTCGTACGTACAAATGAAAACGTGCATACATATTTGAGCTCCTTGCGTTGGAATTTAACTAACCTAAAAGTTCTGGTTATTAATGCTTCCTTGTTATGGAATAAAAAGAAGACTCTTATACTCACTTCCTAGTATTCCTCCTCTTTCCCCTATTTCTTCTTGTCTCCTCTTCTTCTGGTCCCTTTGAGTCCTTTGTGGACAAACATGGCATCCTGGAATAACTCGAGCTGTCGAGGCATCGGTTACAAGTGATCCAGGAGGGCGCTTGAGAATAGTCCAGTCATCCTGAAGTGGGAATTTCGCTCTTTCTTTCTCTCATCTGTACGAGAGGGAAAAATATTATTTTTCTTTTTATTGCCTCTTGGAAGTGATTGATTTATCTGCCTCTCTTTCTCTCCTTCTGCCTGTAATAAAATATTCGATGATTTTATTATGGAGAGGGAAAAAGTCTCCCCCAGCCAGTCTCTCTCTCTCTCTCTCTCTCTCTCTCTCTCTCTCTCTCTCTCTCTCTCTCTCTCTCACAGCTCGCTTTATTAGAGAAACTCTTATTCATAATTTCTTTTTCTTTTGCGGTGAAAGTCGAAACGAGAAATTACTTTATCAGAAATTTTAAAGGATAAGCACTTTCTCCCTCTGTTTGAAATAATATGCACATCCATGTTTAAAAATAAAGCCATCTGTTTATGTTGAATAGTAAGCGTGCGTGTATCGCAAAGCTCACTCTTCATGTATGTTAGTGGAACATAGATTTCTCACAGGAAAGAGTACTTCGGCATTCTAACAACAGCGCGCACTCTGACAAACAAACAGGTACTGAATATATTTTAGAGTTTCTAAGCTTCTTGGCAGAGGTAAAAAGGTCCCCTCAGCATGTGGTAAATAGCAGCAGAGCTCAAAGGTAAATAAACACTGCACATTTCTCAAGCGTCTCTATAGAATTGTCGAAGGAATCGAAGATTTTAGTTTTTTCTTAACTTTAGATGGCAGGATGTTTACTGTAGTTTGTTTATTGATTTATTTTTTTCTTACTGATTTTCTTGACATTGCCGTGATTATTTATTTCTTGGTAATATATATATATATATATATATATATATATATATATATATATATTATATATATATATATATATATATATATATATATATATATGTATATATATATATATATATATATATATATATATATATATATATATATATAATCTTCATAACACGAAGATGAGATATGAAGATAACACGAAGATGAGATATGTCAATATCGTCCACAGGAGAAAAGAGAATAAAAGACTCTAGTAGCTCGATAATTTCGCCTTCCACCAGGCCTCTTCAAGAGCTTTATTTTATTAGATCCAAACGCATTATAGTATTTTGAAACTGATGCTTACATTGAAATTGCTGTTAAAAAATGCCTATGTCTAAGGCGTCCTGAAATCAATAAAAATCCCCAGTGCAAAGGATGGTTTTATGCAGTGAAAATACAGATAAAATGATAAGATAAAGAAATAACATTGGATGTTTTCACAAGATGTTTTGTTTTTGTTGACCCTGCGAAGAAGGGCACCTGTTAATTCTTTGTCGTTTCTTTGTTACGATTTTTTGCTGGGTTCGTTTTTATCCTCATGTATTGATGTGGTCCGTCCTGACAGAAGTTGTAGTTTTTGGAAATAACCTTTCAATTTTTATTTTTTTATTTTTTCCCAAATGTAAAGATTCTCTTTAATATTTTTTTCTATATCCTTTGTAGTTTGTCCTAGACATTTTGAGGAATGATTATTTGTTTTTTTTACCTTTTCGTAGTTTTTCAATTTATATTTTAGTTACATGGAGTCTTATTTTGTACTTAATAATGTTCTTTTATTTTTACATTATGTTCCGTATTGTTTTGAGAAAGTCCCCCTCCTTATCTTATAATATTTTTGTATTATCTTTCACTGTCATAAACATCAATGTTTCCTCTTTTAAAGATTAGTTTTTTCCTGTTTTTCTCGTTCATTTCTTATAATAAATAGTTTGGGTTGTAAGGTGACCATTAGTTCTCCTTTCCCTGGAGGTATTGTCAGGTTGAGCGGATCATATTCCCTCATAAATCTTTAGAAAGGTTATTTCTTGTCCTTAGACTTTAAAACGCTTCAAAATATGGTAATTAGTCAACGTAAATTTCATACGTACAGATTTTATGCGTGTATGTGTGTTTACACATGACTTCTTCGGATTTAAATCTTGAATGGTCCATATGATTTCTAAGCATCTTACTGATGTATATATATTTACAGTTCGTTAAAACATAGCATTTTACATTAATTATAACTACAACAGTAAATGGAGCAACACGATGTGCTATACTTAAAAAAGTAAATGCCGTGGCATAATAATAATAATAATAATAATAATAATAATAATAATAATAATAATAATAATAATAATAATAATATATTCGTTTCCAAAAACGACGATGTTAATTAGCGTATTTCATAATTAGTGATAGTTTCAGCGAAGTTACCAAGGCCGAAAAAAGAAAACGTTAGCAACAATAACACCACACCGCCATTGATAACACGGCCAATTAAACAAACAGGGAAAGTTCCAGACGTATCACCTGAGAGCCATATAACCATAACCCCATGTAATCAGTGTCAATTAAGGACATTACAGTATGTAATTACCCTCGTCAGTGCTATGTGAATCAGTAATTACCGTGGTCAATGCTATGTTAATCAGCTGTGAGGAGGAGTCGTAAACGAGTTGCAAGTATTACTTAAGGAGAGGGACTCCTCCCTGACGTGGCGCATGTTACCCGCGTGTTAATTGGCGGCTAATGACAGGTGCTGGGTTCCTTTTCGGAAATGGGGGGGCGCCTCAATTTAGGCTCCCAGAATCGGCCACCTACCTGTCAGTTGACGAGGCCTGGGCAAATTGGATTCCTCCTCTGTAATCATGTTTATGTTTTTACTTGTTCGGAGGAGGAGGAGGAGGAGGAGGAGGAGGAGGACTTCTTCCCTCTTTCTCAGGGGTTCCTGGTTTCTCCTTAAAAGGACCTTCTCATTGAAGCGCAGCTTCGCTTCTTTTGTTAGCACACATTTTTCCTTCCTTAAAGTACTTTAATTTTCCCCATATCTTCTAATGACACTTTTCTCATTCATATCTTTTCCTTTGTAGGATTGTCTTTCTTCCAAGGTCCTCTTGCTTTTTTAAATTCCCTTTTTTGAAGTTGAGAAGAACATCACCTCTTTTTACGAGTATGATTTCTCTTTTGAGAGGATCGTTTTTCTAACTGTGGTCTCTCGCTTTTTGAATATGGAACTTTTACCCTTTAAAACCCCGTATTTTTTTTATCAGGACTTCCTTCCCTTGTTCATATCATTGAACTAAAGTTCAGTGTTATCTTCCATGTATTTTGCATCTTTTTCCTGGTGAGAAGGTTGCCTTACTGTATCACTGCTTGGAATTTGTTTTTTTAATTCCTTTTTTTTTTTTTGAAACCAAGTATGGCCTGTGAAGTGGGTTAGCTTAATTTTATTGAGCTTTATGACTGGTATATCATTGTAGTTACTGATTTTTTTTTTCTGCTAGGAATACAGGATAGACCGAATTATTATTATTATTTTTTTTTTATTTATTTATTTTTTTTTGCTCTATCACAGTCCTCCAATTCGACTGGGTGGTATTTATAGTGTGGGGTTCCGGGTTGCATCCTGCCTCCTTAGGAGTCCATCACTTTTCTTACTATGTGCGCCGTTTCTAGGATCACACTCTTCTGCATGAGTCCTGGAGCTACTTCAGCCTCTAGTTTTTCCAGATTCCTTTTCAGGGATCTTGGGATCGTGCCTAGTGCTCCTATGATTATGGGTACGATTTCCATTGGCATATCCCATATCCTTCTTATTTCTATTTTCAGATCTTGATACTTATCCATTTTTTCCCTCTCTTTCTCTTCAACTCTTGTGTCCCATGGTATTGCGACATCAATGAGTGATACTTTCTTATTATTATTATTATTATTATTATTATTATTATTATTATTATTATTATTATTTTATTATTATTATTCAAAACATGAACCCTATTCATATATAAGAGGCCCACAAGGGTTTGACTTGAAATTCAAGCTTCCAACGAACATGGTGTCCATTCGAAAGAAGTAACAGGTCAATTATTGTTGTCCCGGTCTCTCTTTACAAAATATTTAATATAGGTGTCTCAGTTCATTTCGGAGAGATAGTAGACGTTCCACTGACATTCTGCGGGGAATGCCGTATATGAGGCCATGGTTAATAAGTAAGGACGGGGGATAGAGGTGATGATGTTCACATAGTAATATCAACTTCAACATCTCAGTCAGCACCTACAGCAATTTTTAGTCATACTTCTTTATTATCCGCTTATTTAATTCTCTCTCTCTCTCTCTCTCGTCGTCGTCTCTCTCTCTCTCTCCTCTTCTCTCTCTCTCTCCCTCTCTCTCTACTTCCGTATGAGTGTGTTTTAGGCTCTGCTGGCCATAATTGTTGGTATAATTAATGCCTTGTAACCAACGTGTCACGAGTTAAGTATGTATGTTTGTAAACGGAAAAAAAGTATTCCTACCTATATATATATATATATATATATATATATATATATATATATATATATATATATATATATATATATATATATTTCTGTATGTGTGTTTGTGCATAGATAGATATAAGTATGTTTTATTTCATCATGCTGTGACTAAAGAAAGCCAACGAAATCAGTGCAAAATATAAAACAAGTCTGAACAAAAGTTTGAAGAATATTGTTTTTTGCTAAATCATCAATAACCAGAGTGGTTTTGATAATGGCAGAAATACTTATTTGGGACAATTATGTAATCTCTATAAATATCAAGGGAATAAAAAGACTATGTATCTTGTTAAGCATGAATATTAATTTATAGCTTGACCCATATAACCATAT
>NC_087201.1:107126684-107166684 GCF_015104395.2 Macrobrachium nipponense
TATTTATTTATATTTATTTATTTATTTTTGCTAAAGGGAGAGTACCTTTCATTTTATAGTTTCTTCTTAACCAGGTGAAGAGTTCATTACATTTCAAGGAAAGGCTAGTGTTTATAGTCGGTTATAAAAATAATGAGTTTCAAGCCTCTGTATTCTGAAATGAGTATTGAGGCTTGCGGCTTACTATTTTATAACCGACTATAAGCACTAACCTTTCTTTGAAACGTAAGGAGCGCTTCTTCTGATAATGAAGAAACTATACAGGTTTCTTTTTGTCGTAAGAAAATAGTTTTGAAAGACTATTCCCCCGACGATTATGTTTTGAAGTTTTGAAACTGACTCCTGTTGCCCAGGTATGAAGTTTTGCAGTTGGACTCGTTCTTAGTATCTATGATACTAATACTTTAACGAGCGGGACATCATTTTCCTCGAGTGATCTTTCCAAAATGAGGAGTATTTGAAAAGGCTTCCACCCACGGAGGGAAGTAGCAAGGCATCTTCCCGTCGCCATATGCAATAATGATCGAGTTGAGTCATTGGGGGAAGAAGTATTTACTTTCTAGACGGAGAGTATTAGAGGAGGGAGGCAACTTTAAGTCCAACTCAGGAGACTGGCGTTCAGGGTCACAAGGCGAAGGTTATGGGTGTGTCGGACAAAATGGGAATACTTCATGATGTTCTTGTTACGAGAGAGAGAGAGAGAGAGAGAGAGAGAGAGAGAGAGAGAGAGAGAGAGAGAGAGAGAGAGAGAGAGAGCTTACATTTCATTCTGAAATGCGTTTTTCTATATTCCTCTCAATATTAGTAGATTTTGTTCTCATATAATCGACAAATTGCAAAAGAGCTGTTGATATATTGTGTCGTCATGGTAAGGAAGTAAGCCAGTTCAGAATTTATTTAAATATATATTTATCAAATGCAATTTACTTTTGAAAATACCCTGTAATCATCGTTGTTTGCAAGGCTATCACATCCGATGCTGGATATGTGTTGCGTATTTTTTTTCTTTTTTTTCCGGTGATCATATTCCGATGTACGGTATTGTTTCGCTCCAAGGATTTTGCATTTAAATATTGCATAGTTGTCAGTTTCTTTATTACATTATGCTTCATTTTTATTTGTATTGCATTCTGTGTGACTTTCGGCCGCATTTATGTATGCATACTGAAGAAGTCTTAAATCTTGTTTACATATAATGATTAATGAAATATTTTAGTCAGTTTTTCATTAACTGTTATTATGTGAGTTATTTTGCACGTTATTCCTTCATCATATATTTGGCCAAGACAGCTGCTGTTATCATTTTGACAGGATTTTCAAGCCCATTTAAGGCCAGATATAATGAGGGAGGTCCTCCCTGCTGAACTCCGCTGATGGCTGCGATAGGTGGGGAACATAATTCATTATTTTGCCTTTGTTAAACAATTCTCATTGTGCAGATTTACGAATATACGGTTTATACACATGCGCGCGCACACACGCACACACACACACACACACACACACACACATATATATATATATATATATATATATATATATATATATATATATATTATATATATATATATATATATATGTATATTTAACTAGGTCACTTGCAAAGTTGTTCTGTTCATACTAACAGATAATAACAGGACCTCATTTAAACGGAAATAACTAACAGGGGTTTTATTAAAAAAAAATATTACATGCTCTCAAGGAAGATGAGGACAGGTAGTCGTTGAAGGTTTGTAAATTTTTAAATAAAATCTCAGTTAAATACGATCTCTTTGTTTAAACGGGGTTCTGTTTATATATATATATATATATATATATATATATATATATATATATATATATGATATATAATCTGTATATATATATATATGTATATGTATATATATATATATATATATATATATATATATATATATATATATATATATATATATATATGCCTTATAAGCAAGCGGACACAAGTTTCACTCGAGAACATAGACTCTTGAAGTGTGCGCACTCAATTGATATCCCATTGTATCTCAAGTGACCTAAGCAGTGAATCAAGAACGTGGTAGTTAGATGAATGCAGTGGTCTTAACCATTGTTAAAACAAGGCAAGGGTTAGCATACTTATTCTTGAAGGCACTCCACTGTGATAATCCCTTCAAGGCGAATAAGTTGTACTCTGATTATCTATGTATGTATATATATATATATATATATATATATATATATATATATGTGTGTGTGTGTGTGTGTGTGTGTGTGTGTGTGTGTGTGATGTATACTTAAAGGAAATGGTTGCAGATAGGTTTTGCGATAAACAGGATTTGGAAGAAAATCTGGAAAATTGGGAACACTTACATAAAAGAATGCTATATGACAAAATACTGCCGATAGTCTTTAAAAAACCGACGCGAATTCTTATGTGTGTGAGAGAGAGAGAGAGAGAGACAGACAGACAGACAGAGAGACAGAGAGAGAGAGAGAGAGAGAGGAGAGAGAGAGAGAGAGAGAGACTTTGCATTTGTGTGACAAGTAAAACAGATATAAAGTTCTTATCATTCAGTTAGCCAGCCGAAAGTCATTTCTCATGCCGTCACGGCCAGCAGCCATTCGTCAGTGGGTACAATGGGGAGATTTTTCGGGGCTTTTGAGCAGTGGGATTCTTTGAGGGGAAGGGCCAAGGGGCACAGGGGAAGGGGCGAATGGCATGTGAACGGCGAAGTCAGGGCATCTTCTTGCTCAGGAAACGCTGCTGCCGCTGCTGTTACCGTCGCTGTGGGTCCGTCTTGCATTGGCAATGCTGTGTGTGCGTGTGTGTGGCAGGAATGATAATGGATGCGTCGGGAAAAGAAATTTGTATCTGCCAAGCATAGCCAATGTTAAGTACAGCGCGTCGGTGCTCTTGAAAACCCACGTGGACAAATCTATTGACAGGACGGTCGTTAAAAAAGCATTTGTTATCCCTGCTTACAGCTGCATTGAACAACGTGCGATTAAAACAGTAGCGTTTGTTGGTGGATAAAAACTGCTATGCGCAAAATGAATTTTCAATAACAGTCAAAATAGTCAAGTTTTTCTAGCTCATTCAGCTAAGAAGCGTAGGATTGAGCATAAAAAAAAAGATTGACATTTCGGAAAGATAGTACGGGAGAGCAGACCGAAAGAATTCAAACTAGATTTCGAAGACCTTAGTATTGATTTTTAAAAAAATAACCTTGATTAAAACTTTTGAGTGTTAGACTCATGTATTATATAGTACACACGCGTACACATTTGCACATACACTAGTTATATATATATAATTATTATATATTATATATATATATATAAATGTGCGTCTGTGTGTATGTGTATGTTTATATATTTATGAATGTATGAATGAGTGTATGATGCGTGCATGCATGTGTATATATGAGTATAAATTCGCTGTAATATTTGCATATTTAGTAATAAAATAACATTACACCAGGTAAGAATACAACATTGCACTGCCAATTATGGACTTGACCCTTTTATGTCTTCCTGCTCACGTTAAGAATTGCTTGCATTTTGGTCCTATCACAGAACTACTTCTGCGTATTAGATCAGAATTGTTTCAAGGTTTGTAACATTAGTCATTCAGTGCTCAATAATATACCTCCGTACCAATGTTGACAGAATAGACACGATCTTGTGAATGTAAACTGGTATGTATGAGATCTGGGTCATTGTAAGTTCATGCTAAGAAATTGGTATGATCCTTGAAGCATCTTTGCCCAGGGACATTGTGTATTGCATACGAATTTATCAATCAGTTGTTTCGTTCATTTTATTTTTTCGCTGGAATGATGGAATATTTTATGCATTTGAAGTTATTATTATTATTATTATTATTATACTTTTATTAAAAGTAATGGCTACTTCAGCAGCGTTACACTTGTAGAGTTCCTTCTCTATTTTGCGAATAGCGGCTTTTTCCTGCTACTTAAACAGGCTAGTAGAGGCGCCTATAGAGGTCATGGTAAAATACAGGGTCAAAATAGGTGTATATATTTGAATTTTACAGATAAACTATGATACCATAGTCATCAGTCATTAACGATTTTTCTATCTCTCTCTCTCTCTCTCTCTCTCTCTCTCTCTCTTTCTTAAAGCGAGCTTTCGTCTGGAGCTGCCAGACATCCTCGGCTGGGAAGCTGAGGGTGGACTGATCTTGGTGCGGTGTCCGTCCTCCTTATATCTGTGGCTGACAGCAGGGGGTCTGCCCCATGCTTGTCTCCTATTGGCTGGTGGCGGTGAGTCTTGTTTTCATTGGCTGCTGAGCCAGGTCTCAAGCCACTTCTTCGGGCCGATGGTTGCGTTGCAGCATATCCTGCAGCCGCCTGGACCTCCTAAGCGGCGCTGTAACATTGATGGGCGTTGCGCTACGCTGTGGACGTCACGGCTACTTTGATTTCCATCGCTGCAGGAGTACCTCGTTCGGGGGCGTTGTCATCCATAGAGTTGTCATGATCGGTGGTGTCATTGTTGGTGGCAGGTCTTCTCATACTCGTAGGGAGGAGAAATTCTTCCTGCTTCGTATTCAGATTAGGTTTTATTTGTCTGGATGAGTAGCGCCTCCAGCAGGCGCAACCGGACGGGCATCAGGGGCCTTCCCGATGATCTTCGTGTTCTTTATGATGACATCTCGGGAGATGGCGTGAGTTTGGTGCGGGCGTGATTCTTTATAGCCCCCTCTTGGGCCGTGGGTGGCACGAGAGTCTCTTCGACAGTCGCATGGTAGTCATACCTACGTAGGCGCCGCTGCATTCGCGGACTGGGCATGTATACTGGTACACTACATGCGTCTGCTTCAGGGGTTCTCGTGCTGTGGAGAGGGGTTATTTTTCATAAAAAGATCGCGCGTCCTCCGATTCTGGAATATATGATTAGGTCGATATTCTTGGTGTCGTCAGTCGGGGATACATTATCAGAAATAATTTTCTTAATGGCGTCCTCTTCTTCACGGTAATGGGAACTCATGAAGGCTTTGTAGTACAGCTTGATATTATCCTGGGGGCGGGGCTGCGGGCTCTCACTACCGTACCATTTCTCCAGGGCTGTGCGGACTTCCTTGCTGATTAATTTATTTGAGTACCCGTTATTCACAAGTACTTGGGAGGCGCGGTCGAGTTCCTGGTGAGTGTCCTGCCAGGTGAGCAGTGGAGAGGGCCCTCCTGACGAAGGCCCTGACGGTGGTGCTTTTGAATCTGGCGGGCACTCCGCTGTCTCCGTTGAGGCAAAGTCCTAAATTGGTTTTCTTTGTGTAGACTGAAGTACGGAGACCGTCTTCCGTCTTGCTTACAAGGAGTCGAGGAAAGGGGAGCCGATCGTCGGAGCTGCGTTCGACTGTGTAGTTCAGCACACTACACTGCTGAAATGCTGACGGAGGGCTTCTACCCTCATCCCTCGGCATCGACTTGCACAAAGATGTCGTCAATATAACGTCCATATCTGCGGGGTTTGCTGCATCCTGGCAAAGACCCGTTCCTCCACGGTGCCCATATAAAAGTTAGCGAAGAGAACCCCCAGTGGGGAGCCCATCTTCGGCAGAGTTCTTAGAAGCCATCAAGGACGCCCCTGGTACCGGGATTATCGCCTCGCTGGATGTAGAGTACCCTATTTACGAACGTGCCTGTCGACGAAACCATAGATTATAATCCTTGATCGTGTCTACAGGAATCAGTCGACGGCGCCCCAATCAACATACCGGAAGCCTCGCTCCGTACGCTGCTGGAGATATGCACGAAGAAGGCCCCTTTCTCCACCCCACCGTGGCAGATGTTCCGCCAAAGGACGGCGTGGCGATGGGCTCCCCACTGGGGGTTCTCTTCGCTAACTTTTATATGGGCACCGTGGAGGAACGGGTCTTTGCCAGGATGCAAGCAACCCCGCAGATATGGAGAGAGAAAATCGTTATGACTTTGATGACTATGGTATCATAGTTTATCTGTAAAATTCAAATAATATACACTATTTTGACCCTGTATTTTACCATGACCTCTATAGGCGCTCTACTAGCCTGTTTAAGTAGCACGGAAAAAGCCGCTATTCGCAAAATAGAGAAGAATCTCTACAAGTGTAACGCTGCTGAAGTAGCCATTACTTTTTTAATAAAGTATGCTTGAGAGAGGGTCTGCTTCCTAAGTACACTATTATTATTATTATTATTATTAATTATTATTATTGTTGTTGTTGTTGTTGTGTTGTTGTTGTTGTTAACCGCATATATAATTATATATTGTATTACTTCGTAACTAATTATTTATTAGTAGTTCTAATGATGGGAAGAATATATATAAAGAAAAGAGAGAGAGAGAGAGAGAGAGAGAGTGCGCGCAAAGTAATTAAGAGAAACCTCCACAAAGCAGATTATTTAGTGATTGAAGTAAGACAAATAAGGGAAGAAGAAGATATTATGTATCATATATCTGGGTAACTCCCAAAGAGAGAGAGAGGAGAGAGAGAGAGAGAGAGAGAGAGAGAGAGAGAGAGAGAGAGAGATCACTGTTATCAATGGAGTGTTGTTTTTTCTCCTCCTTCAGCGTTTGGCTAGCCATTGCGATGTAGGTGTTTGCCATTAACTAAACAGGGAGGGAGAAAAAGATTTTCTTGAAATGTTGTTCTAGCTTCCATGTAGAAACTTTGCAACTGAGAGGGTAGGCGTTTTAGAGAGAGAGAGAGAGAGAGAGAGAGAGAGAATGTATGAATTGTATGGTGCTTTTTCTGTTGTTTAGTGGTTTATTATTTACAATGAAACAAATAACATGTTCATAAGTTAAGTATATCTGAGTTTAACGAGAACACTGAGCTGGTTAATAGCTCTCCTAGGACTGGCAAGAATCGGTAGGCAAGCACGTAACCCACTTGTCCAACGAGGAATTAACATGTTCAAACTAAAGGTAAATATTGGTGTGCATCTCTCCTTCCTTTCTGAAAAGGATTGAAAATGGGAGTCAGTGGTTCTTCCGTCCTTTTCGAAATGGGCACCTATGTGTGTGCGCGCGCGCGCATCTAGCAACGCTCATAGTAAAAGGCCGTTTGTGGCATATCTTGATCATTTGCATTTGCATCGAAAATAGGATGGGCGACGTTAGTTAAAAGGCGTGCAAATTATTGAGTGGGTTTGGAAACCTGTGTTCGATACTTAATTGGACTGGGTGTTTTTCTTTTTTTATTATTATTTATGGGACGTTCTTGTAGTTAACTCCAAGGGTATCTGGAGTTTTTTCTTTTGCCTTGTGGTTGTCGTATTTTTGTCCCTCTTCTTATTATGGTGTGTTCGTTTATCGATTAGAAGCTGGTTACACACATATATATGGAGAACATTTGGCTTCTGTGTAGGTCGTATGATGACCAGTTGCCTTGGAGTTAATTAAGAGGCGTTACCTTAATCGGCTGGAAGATACTTTGTACATGAGTTCTTTATTTCTTTGAATTGTGAATTTTAAAAGTAACTAGATAAGGTAATCAGAAGTTTTGTGTATTTTCGAGTAAAGGTAAATTTTTTTTTTACCCTGGGTTAGCTAAAACTATCTTATGAATTTCTTGTCTTGAACACAATTTAAGATAAAAAAAATGTAATTTAAAAAAAATTAAATTACAGAAACCGCCCCAAACATGATAGCAGCGACTCAATCAAGACTAATGATACCCAAGAATGAACTACCGAATATAACTGAATGGCCAACCGGCCTAAATCCCCGTCGTAAGGAAAACGTTCATGTTTCTTTGGCCATTATACCAGTATACCTAGAACAAGTAAACAAAGAGGGTGATCTCCCCGGAGACTCAATACCCTACAGAAGGATATCATCAAGGTTACTACGGATGCTAAGCAAAATCCTGCGATGATCGCAAATTCTTTGCTCTAAAGTTAGAATATGTATTGTTTTCTTTTTATGTGACATTCTTTGGTAACACAGGCTTATCAGTGAATGACAGGACAGTCGGTTCTTGTATTATTGCTTCACGGACAACAGAATATTTTGTTATGTATGGTATGTTGTTATTCATAACCCCTCAAAACTATGCAGCGTACATTGCTATTTTATTTTTAAAAATCTGTACTGTCATTGTGCATTTACTTAATCTGGAGCAATTAGCTTTCTGTACATGATTATGCACCTTTTTTTATTTGAGCATACTGTACGTTGTTTGAAGTACTTTTATGTGGTGATAGATTTTTCATAGTAAAACACTTGTTACTGTTGTCAGTTGTTTGATCTGCTTTAAGATATCCAAATTGAAAATAAGAAAATATAATTTCTCTTGTGATAATGATGATAAGGTTGTTAGTATATTATCTATAAGAAAATGAATGTCCAAGGAGAGCAATAAAATTACCATGCTATAATTTAGAATGATTGTACTTATAAACAACTAATCACGGGAGGAAATATAGCGCTATGTTACACTGGTAATTTATAGAGCATAGATAAAGAATAAGACTCTTTCAGCCATCGCTCTCCTGCTGTCAGGATCTATTTTATGCAAGTGTCGATCCCAGACTCCCATTAACTATGGGGTAGAGAATTATGGTCTTTTGTTCCTTGATGAAGGTGCGAGAGTATATGCAGGGCAGGTTCAGTAGAAACCCTTAACGTTACGCTCCTGTTCTGTCAGTTGTAAAAAAAACAGCTTTGCATCCGTGTTTCTGTTTATACGAACACACACAGATATCTCTATATATTATTATATAAGTAATATATGTGTGTGTTAGTTCTTCCTCTATATTTTGTTAGTAATTTTTTTGTTTTTCGGATACATATAGGCTACCTCTTAAGTTTATATGTGCATGTAGGTATATATTGTGAAAGTAATTTAGCTGCCTCTGTGGTATTCATAGATAGATAATCTTTCTCTTTGCATTTGTAAAATGATACATTTATCCTTCTGCCTGATACCAGTGATACCCTCACTGTACCCAGGAGGAGTAGCATCAGCGACTGGCATCGCTCACGGGCCAAAGGGGAATTGCTGTAGTTGCACGAGATCCGTGCCAGAGATAATGCAGATGAATCCATCAGATTAGGACTGATATCTCAATCTCTCTCTTGCGACTTCTTCCGTCTCCTCCGCCTTCTTCTCCGGCTCCTTCTCCCCAGCATCTCTTTTTCTCTCTCTCTCTCTCTCTCTCTCTCTCTCTTTTTTTTTTTTTTTAATCTGAGTAACCCTATCAGATTACATCGAGAGATAATCCTGAGCCCTCTCCTACCGCCCCCATTACTCCCTTCCACGTTCCCTCCTAACGATCCAAGACTCGTATCTGAAACGCTTAACTTTTTCGCCAATAGTAAATTCCTAGAGCTTTATATGCGTGTATATATATATATATATATATATATATATATATATATATATATATATATATATATATACATATGTGTGTGTGTGTGTGTACGTATGTACTCTGTATAGGTCCTGTGCCCATGTAAAGAGATATTCAAATATGTTAGCATATCAGCATTATATCTCTAGATCAAGGCCTTCCAAGGTTGACATTCCGATTTTTTTTTTTATCTTGGGGATGTTTATCTGATCGGATGCAGGCTATATTATACTATAGTACACACATCTACAATAGACTTTATATAATAAATTTAAGACTGGGTGTAAATCCTGACCAGTTTCAGCTTTATGTCTAAACCGTTTTTACCACTGTTGTAACTGTTGTTCATCAGTGGCTTAGAAAAAGAAGCTGAAACCTGTCAGGATTTATACCCAGAGTTGGTTACATACATACATACATACATACATACATACATACATAACATATATAATATATATAATATGATATATATAATATATATATATATATATATATTTACAGGGAACAGAGCCTCCATGAATTATTATTATTATTATCGTTGATGTACTGGTTGCGGTTTCTCTTGTTCCTTTCAGTGATTTTTTTATTATAATTATTTTTCCTCTCTCTCTCTCTCTCTCTCTCTCTCTCTCTCTCTGTCTGTCTTTATGACTAAAATCATATTTCTTACCTAATGTTTATTGAAGGGAAGTATATCTGTGTCTCTTTCTGAGAGAGAGAGAGAGAGAGAGAGAGAGAGATTATTGACGAAAGTTAATCTGAAATTCTTGCTGTACTTACGTAGTAGACAAGCCTTTAATCATTAGAATTACTTTTAGCATACATATTACTTTTAGACATACTTATATAAATTTATTGACTCATGAAAGGCGCGCAAGCACTTACTGACCCATGCGAGTGATAACTTTGAGACAAGTAAGCAAATAAGAGGGTGATGTGAAGTCTATACGAGGCAGTTAAAAGCGCAAAACCAATTAAGAAAGCACATTTGTAAGGCAGTTTGGTTCAAGTTGGAGGGCAGTAAACTGACGCGAATTGTCTCAGTTGATGAGGTAATGTCATTTTAATGTAATGCGATACATTACGGCATTTATTGTAGTGTTTCTCTTTACGGCGGATGCGTTCTAGCAGGCAGCTTTCAGGTTTAAACCGGGATTATTTTATTTTTTGTTCATGAATTATAGCGATAATACTAATAGTGATATAATGGTGTTGTTGTTTGCACTGTAATTAATGTTTTTGCTTCATTTCAAGTACTATATTCATGACATCTTTCATAATTCCACCCCCCCCCCCCTCCAAAAATCCGTGACTTTACAATGATAATGAATGTGTAAGTTATCGTTTGTTACACAAAAGGTAAAAATAAAGATTTATTTCATCCATAACTTTGCTGCCAAAAAAATGTGTACTATATGGATTCATAAAAAGAGAGAGTGAGCGAGAAGAGTTTACTTATCCGGTAAAATGTCCCACATCTTGATTCATTAGTCTTGGCAACTTTTGACTCAACGTAATTCTTCACAGTGCTGTTGACGTTTCAAAGAAAGTTGGTCTCAATCGACTGAGAATCTCTGGGTTCGGGTAAGAAAGATTCAGAAACCTCCAGATTCGTTATGAACGGCTGCTGAGGGACCTTGATTCTCCTGCGGTTAAGGGACGGTTCCTGGTTTTTAATTGCAAAGAATAACTTAGTTATCTAACTCTTATCTTACTCACTTGGATACATGTTTTTTTCTGGTGGAGCTTAGTCTCTCTCTCTCTCTCTCTCTCTCTCTCTCTCTCTCTCTCTCTCTCTCTCTTTATGCCTCATACTATCTCAACTTTCTCACATGCTTTTTTGGCGGTGCCTATTCTCTCTCTCTCTCTCTCTCTCTCTCTCTCTCTCTCTCTCTCTCTCTCTCGCTTTATGCCTCAATCTTTTTACATGGTTTTTTGGCAGTAATTTCTCTCTCTCTCTCTCTCTCTCTCTCTCTCTCTCTCTCGTGGTTTTTTGGCGGTGATCATTTTCTCCCTCTCGCTTTATGCCTCAATCTTTTTACATGGTTTTTTTGGCAGCAATTATTTCTCTCTCTCTCTCTCTCTCTCTCTCTCTCTCTCTCTCTCTCTCTCTCTCTCTCTCTCTCTCTCAGATTAAAAAAAAAAAGAATGTAGAACTACTTCAAACACGGAATCCCAACCCTGAGGCTGCGACCTTGATAGTCATAGACGACCAGTGCCTCTGCAATTGTCAGACGACCAAATACAAATAATGTTCGCCTAAATTACATAGATCACCTCGTCATCTCTCAATTTCAATTACTCTCATCCTGCAATCTAAGCGCTTTTGTGCATGCGACTATGTCGGCCAGTTCTTCCCAGTATTGCCTTTAAAGGAGATCGGGAAAATATCGGATCTAATAATATAGTGCCGCCACACATTTTTGATCTTCTGGTATTTCATATGTATGTTTCTATATATAACATTATATATATGTATGTCGTATAAATATATAGTATATATATATATATATATATATATATATATATATATCTATATATATATATATTAAGTGACAAGCCTGGCGCTGCCCGAGATAAGACTGAATGACAACCAATAAAATTCTCTCTCTCTCTCTCTCTCTCTCTCTCTCTCTCTCTCTCTCTCTCTCTCTCTTCCTTTCCAACCCTCACCCCATTGATGTCTTACCCCCACAGTATGCTTTTCTAGATAGTAATACATTAAGTATACCGAAATTAGGCATGATAAATTCATAAAGTTTGATTAGTTACTAAGTCTACGGGCAGAACCAGCCCCGTTTCTGGGAAGCCCTTCCCTTCCCACCCCCATCACCTTTAGTGCTAGATAGTAAGTGATAATTATTATATATGTAATACCATGTTTGGTTGAAATTGCTCTATGTTTTTCAGTTATGCAGGAACATACATACAGACATACATTTTTACATATTATATATAGATATGTGTGTATTACTTTCGTTAATGATTATATAACTTCGATTTTGTGAGGGACTGACGGAATAAAAGCTTGTCTATGTCTTAGCATATAAATGCATAATTTATGCCATGCAGCGAGTTAGCGTTTCTGTTTACTGAAGCAGTAATACAAATTAATAAACCAAGTTCAAATGAAATATATAAAAATATATTTCTGTTATTTAATATCATAATTATGCTACTTTTTAATATTTTTTTTTTTACGAAAGGTGGTGTCAGTGATTCACGTCATTTATTCGTCTTCTGAAGAAATTACAGGTTTTTCCTTCGAAAGAAAATCAGTTTTACAAAAATGTTATAACTGCAACGGAATTGTGGCATTTCGAAAGATTAGCAAGTAAAACGAACATGCCCAAGCAACTTTTGAGTCTTACTGAATTCAAACTTCAAACTTCGATGATATCCTAGGATCGTTTGATTAATTATGTATTCATGAAAAGTGACGACACACCGTACCTAGTCGATTGACAAGTTGCTCTAACTTGTTTAATTGTAAGTTTTTTCTGTTTAGATATATGTCGAAATTTTTTATTATCGTGTTATTTTATACCTAAATTTTATTTCATTTTCATAAGACATGCGGTTGTACTTGATCGTAAAAGTGAAATAACATATCTTTCTGAGCTGTGCAAAAGTATGTCATTATTTTTTGGGATGGTTGGAGGCACGAAACATTGCAAATAAAAACTGTTGAAAAACTGATAATTTCCTTCTCGCTAATCTTCAGCCAAAAACCCTAATTGGTAGTGAATCCGATAGATTAAAAGGGGAACCTTTTGTAACATACAGGATAAGAACTTGTCGGACACACGTAGATGTTTCTCTTTTTGTATGCGTTTCCTGCAGCCCATTTTTCCTTATTCTTCTGTCCCCTTTTTGTTATTATTGCCGCTATGTTATCATTAGCATCGTGGAAGTCAGAGGATCGTCGAGGGTGGGGTGCACTTGATTAGAGACCCCGTTCGAGAGATTGATAGGGGGATGTTGTCTTGAATTGGGAATCTCGCAGAAGAGGGGAATGTCCCTCATTCGGTGAGGGGGAGGGGGAGGTCTACTGGGGAACGTCTTTCAGGTGATGGAGTAGTAAAGGGGAAAAAAGGGAATGGGAAATTGGAAAGCTGTAAAGAGAGACAAAGACCATATTCCTCTATTTTTGGGTGGGTGGAGGGGAGAATGATTGAGAGAGATCTCGTGCCTTACCTGTCCTTTATTTGTTATTTTCCTGGATTTGTGTTCGTGAAATATAATAAGTTATAATTTTGATTTGGAAATATTCACGCGAGAGAGAGAGAGAGAGAGAGAGAGAGAGAGAGAGAGAGAGAGCTCCCTTTTCTACTTGTCCCTTTGGGTTTATGAGGTGGGGTAAGCGAGAGCTTTGGTTCAAAAGTTCATTAAGTTGGTGTCTTCCCTTACCCCACTAAGCCAGTGGACTTTACATTTGATTAAATTATTCCATTGGTTTTTGTACTGTTGACTGGTATCACAGGCCGAGTGCTTCAGAATCCGTTAACTTTCGTGATCCTTGGCTCGTAGTAATATGAACACACTGTTGCTTTTATATCACATCACGGAAAACCTATTGATCTGAATTAAAAGTATTGTATTAAAGTATAATATTTGTTAATTGTATTATATTGTATTTGTTAGTGAATATGGTTGTTTATTGCGAAATATTTTCAATTTTGAAAGAAGAAAATGAGTTTTTATTCAACATTTGCATAACCCAATCGACATACATTGTATATTTATGCTTTGCTCTTCCCTAATGCTTTCATAAGAAAGAAATAGTTGATTTGAATTAGAAGCAGTGATATTAATTTACAATTCGGCTTTGTGTTTTGGGCCGTAAGTTTTAACGGCATTCTTTACATTTACTTTTCCACTTTACCGAGTGTATTTCAGTTTTGAGATCCATTAAACCTACCACTATACTCCATCCACTGGAATCAAGCAACGTCTTGAATATAACTTGTTCGTCAGGATTTAAAATATATGATGCGTTAAATTCTCAGTTTTAATGGAAATTTTAATGGAATTTGTATACTCATGATCTGACCTCTTGGGACAGCAACTAATTTGCATATAATTACCTTGTTTAGTCTAATCCTTTTTTTCTTCTCTTCTCCACAGGTAAGTATCTCGATCAAAACCAGTTAACAGCATCGAATTGCAGAGGTAAGGTAGAGTTTTTGGGGGTTCATGAGGCCACACACATCGCTCTCCAAAACGTAACTATTATTCTGTTTGATCTTTGTCTCTCTCTCTTTTTTTCCTTTAACAGACGAGTCGCTGGAAATGGAAAAAAAGAAAGAAAGAGGATTTGGGTGGAGTATATTATTGACGCAAGTGTCTGGTTTGGTTGGTTTTGGATGATGTGATTATAGTTGCCCTAGGCTCTGTAGAAGTGACAGGGCCATTTGCAATTTTTTTGTCTTGTGTACTTTTTTTAAGCATTATGTATATTACTTATTCTTCTCAGTAAGGTCTATTAGTGTTTAATCTGCCTGGTTTTGCAATAAATCGTCTGCTTTATTGAATAGGTGTGCTTTTTTAATATGTAAATTTTGTTAATCCTACTACCGGACAACAGCTAATTACGTCTACTGAAACTGAATGGGAGCAAAGCTTGGATGGATACAGTTTGCACCTTATGATGATTTCACTGCATATTCTTGCAAGCCTAAGAGATGGTTATTTAATGCCTTTAATTCAGAAATAATGCAGTATCATTTAGATTCCATTTAGCTGGTAACAACTTCTATGACTGGGATGTCATGCTGTTTATAAGTCTAGAAAACGAATAATGTTAAGTTATTGAAGTTGCCGTGAAGTTCTGCAGTCACAATTTTACGTGTAGACATGCTTACAATATTTGTCGGTAATATCAATTTATCTTTCTTGTTAGATTGAGAATTATGTATGTTGTTTTGGTTAATATTTCACTCCTTGCTTTGTCTGCAGAACAGGATATACAGTGGAGGCATAGAATTGAGTTTTATATAATTGACTTTTATATTAATAATCTTAGATTTTTGTACTGTTACTGACATTAACCGCAATATTTCCACATTTGTAGCGAGACCTAAAGTAATACTGGCTTCAGAGTATTTCCAGCCGTAAAATACCTTTACTAATGCCCTTTAAGTGTTAGGTACTGAGCTCTCCCCCGTCTCTTTCTCTTTCCTGGGTCTTAAGTCATTTAGGCATTGATAGTCCTTGTTAGTCATCTACTGTAACTGAGTTTTTCCTCGCTAAATCAAGTAGCGTTAATGGAACCTAATGAAGCGGGACGTCTGTGACAGCATAAATCTTCGTGGGGACTTGGATGAGGAAGGAGTCATGTGGCCTCAGTTGGATGGGACCTGTGGTGATGTGGAAGAGGACGTCTCTATTTCTCCCGTTCTCTCTCGGCTCCTTGTTTTGCTCCCTACCCTTTTTGTTTTTATTTTTCCATACGAAGTTAAGGATTTCTAACTTTCGTCGTTCGTCATCAAAGATACTTTGGTCATTATTAATTCGAAAAGTTTAGCCATCTCTCTCTCTCTCTCTCTCTCTCTCTCTCTCTCTCTCTCTCTCTCTATATATATATATATATATATATATATATATATATATATATATATATATATATATATATATATTATTACGTATATAGGGCCTGTGAGACTAGATACGTAAACGGAAGTAATTTAGGGATTTCAAGAGGAATTGCTTGAACTTACCGTAAACTTTCTTTAGGGGAAGGTCGCCAGAAACAAAAACTCAGCTCGTTACTTTAAACTATTTATTTACAAAAGGCCGTGCTGGCCTGGAGAAAAGTTAAATGATATTGGCCCCAGTTGGGGCTTATAGTCTCATCAATTCAAGCTGATTTCATTCACATTGGGTTAATGCACACTAGCGGGCAGAGACGGCACGTGACTCATGGAATCTGGAAAAGAATCCCAGATTAAACGAGATAAAAGGAAAAATGACTTCTTGCTTTGATTAAGGCTGATTAATTCTCTAACATTGGGGTGAAGGTAAACTCGAATGGTTCACTGAGGTATGCACGAAAACTAGGTCTTTAACAAGTCACAAAGGGGAGCACGTGGCCCGATGAGGACAAAGGGCTTCTGATGTAGAAGGGGTAAAAATAAGAATTGAGAATGAATTTAGCAAGAGTCGTATGGTAGTAAAGGTGCTGGGTTGAAGTTTACACTTTCAGACGTACCTTTATGCAATATTCTGTGTATCCTTGTAGAAGAATGCTGTCCGACCTCTGTTCAGGTCTGGGGTCCGGGTCCACCAGTGTGTCGTGGGTAGGCCTAATTTTGGGAGGCTGCAATTTGACCTCTGTCCGAGATCACGTCTCGCGGCCGGACTGAGAGCGATACTGCTTGCTTTCGAATCACGGGGCTTCCAAAAACCGCCTCGAGCATTGCCTGAAAGGTGGTAAACACAACGCCAGCAAATTGGGAAGGAAAATAGGTCTTATTGTAGAAGTCCCTAAAATCCATCTCGAAGCCTAGCTACTCTTGTGACCTGCCTCTCTTACCCTAAGCTTCCGTCAGACCGGAAATATCATTCCTACGACATTCCCACTCTCCCAACAACAGTAGCTTCAGGAGACGGCATGGCTGCTACTTTTATAATTAAACAAAACTAAAACTCTGCTGGGAAGGCGAGGCGTTCTATAAACGTAGCAGCTCCCCCTGTTAAGAAGGCATTCACTCCCTTTCGGGCGTGAAGGTCTTGGCTTAAATAAGTTGATCGCCTCGACAACCCAGTTCTCCTACTCTAACTTGAAGTTTTTTTGAGCAGCGATACGGCTGACTACAATGGCCTACCTAACTTATAGGCAAAGATGCTAAGTGTACTAACTTAATGTAGGGATGTAATCTAGCCTAAGTAATAACTACGGGTTGTCTGTGACGACAGTCTACTCTACCCCTAGATAAGGTTACTTGAAAATTCTACTTGCTACTAACCTAATGCCCTGGTACTAGATCATTAGCCTAACCTACTCAATACAGTTAAATGAAGACGCAATCATTCCAGAGTGTGGTACGCACAGCAGTAGTTCAGCGACGGAATTGTAAAAATACATAATGAGAGGTAATGATGCGTGGGGATGATGAGTGGTTAATTTACCAGGAGGGAAATGCAATGAGGTAATTATATTTAAGTGAGGGTTAGTATTACAATGGCTAGGGGTTAGAGGGTTAGTGCTACTGGCAGAGATCAGGCTGGCTACCTTCTCTGGGTAGGTGCCAGGATCATTCTGCAAATGAATGCGACACTGTACCTCGGGCACAGGTGTCAAGGAGAGCATGTGGCTCTTTTTGTTAATATGTTAATTACGTCCCTTCTTCTTCTTCTTATTCCTCCAGGACCTGGCTATACCAGTCCTAGGAGTAGACGGAGGCAACGACTCTGGGGTAAGGCCAGAAACGCCGGCAGGAGCAGAGGCAGTGGTAGCCTGAGGGATTGCAGGAGAACACCCTACTTCGGTCTCTGCAGCAACCGTCGTAGAGGTGGAACCTACTGCAGGGGAGGCCCTCACTCCGGCTGCTGCGGCAACCGTCGTGAGGGGAAAACTCCAGGCTGACTCCTGGTCGGGCAGTTCCTGGTTTTCCAGAGGAGGTACAAAGGTAAGGTCTGCCGGAGGTTCATCCTCGGGCGACAGAGGTAAGGATGAAGAAGAAGGAACTAGTGATTGTCCATGGGCTGTGGTGAGCTCCATGCCTGTTGGAGGATCTCCTGTAGGAGGATCCTTGATAAGGTTAGGCGCCGGCGCTAGCTCGGGGCCAGGCGCAGAGGTCAAGTTCGGTGGTGGCCTCTAACGTCCAGGCTGGACGGAGCTTGGCACTGCTCAGTGCTGCCAAGTGGCACTGGCAGAGAGTTGAGGTCGACTGGACCTGTGGCGGGTACTGGAGGTGCAATACCTCTCAGCGTGCCCTTGGAAATGGGAGACCTCAGGTCATGCCCTAGGATAAGGTCGTAACCTCCTGGAAGGTAGCTTGCAACTGCAAGTGTACATACCTTGGCAAGGTGAGGTCGTACGACTCTCAATTGGACGGTGGGAAGGATCATCTTACTATGATTGATGCCTTCAATCGTGATCAGTTGCCGTCTATCAATGGTAGCCCCTCGGGGGATTTGATCTTCCCGTATCAGGGAGATTTGAGCGCCGGAGTCATCAAAGGCTCTGACATGGCTTGGTGGATAATGACCTTGGATGGGTGCAACGGTTATAGGGCCCTGAGCTGGGGGTCCTAGTAACGAAGGATTGGTAACTGCCATAGCGATGGCAGGAATATTGTAATTCGCGCACCCTACGTAGTTGGCAGACATGTGACCCTTGCGGCCACAGTCTCGGCAGAACTGGTTCGAGAACTTCTTCTGTGGCATTGGACGGTAAGGCCGAGATGGCCCCACAGGTTGCGAATCTGTGGAGTCACCAACCAAGGCTGGCAGTGTGCTCTGGCACAGGTGAAGAGTCCTCTCTGGCCGTGATTTGAGGTGGTGAGATAGCTTGGCCCTGGAGTGGTGTGGGGGAGGGACATCCCCAGAGGAGGTCCCGTCCCAATAGGAAACTACTCCATGCCGAATCGTACGTACCACACCTAGGCGGTGAGGTTTGGTGCACCAAGGAGTGGTGACCTGCAGGACGACTGTGGGAACGGTCTTGGACTGTCTTCGACCCAAGTCATGGGCCCACCTGATGTGCTCGTCAACTGTGGCACTGGCTGGCACTTGGTTCCCGGTCTATAAGACACAGATCGGAGCCGGTATCTACCGTAACTGGCAGAGTCACAGGTAGGGTAGAGCCATCCAGGGGTGCCACTGTGACTGAGAGGTCCACACCCGCTCAGGGTGAGACCTGGACTCGGGCATAAACGGCCGAGGGGGTTGTGGCCACTGATCAGGTGGACGTGCCGGGTCGAAGGCACGTGCTTGGGGCACCCGGGATATCCAGGGGGAGTAGTGCCCTGTAGCCCCACAGGCTCTGCAGGAGTCCCTCTGCTGGCTGGTCTCCGGAAGGCATCTGATTGGTCTTGAGAGGAGGCTGAGGCACCGTTCGGTGGCCTAGGAGGGTTCTTGAGGGGGTTTGTGGCTCTCAGCGCTCTTGAGGCGGCACTGGGGATGTGCGAGGTGACCCACTTTCTTGCAAACGTTGCAAGTCCGTGGGGTGTCCTTGGTGGGCGTCCTTTGGCCGAGTGGATCCAGAGAGATGACCGGGTGGCACTATGCGTCGGTGGGCGGTGCTGTGAGAGGGGTTGAAGGTCTCCCAGTCGTCAGCCAGGCGACAAGCTTCCGCAAGTGTCTTGGGTTGCTTGTCGTTAAGGTGCACTGCGAGTGGCCCAGGTACACACTGGTAGAGGTCTTCCAGCATGATCCTGTTAAAACAGGTCCTGGAACTCGGTGCACGACATGGCCTCGAGCCAGCGCTTTCCGGCTTGGATTTTGTGGTAGGAGTAATCTCCCCAGGCCCAACCAAACTTCCTTTGCCTGACCTCTGAAACGCTGCCTCCACCTCTCCGGGGTGATTTCATAGGCCTTTGTAATGACCCGGCGAACTTCCACCAGGTCCCTCGCTGACCCTGATCCAGTGAGCGGAGGGGCAGTCTTAGCCTTGCCGTCCAGGTGCTTGGCAAGTAGGGCGGCCCTCTCTATCTCAGTGTAGGTAGTTTCCGAATAAGGCTTCCAATTCTTCCAGCCATGCCTCGGGCTCATCCTCAGTCCACTTCGGGATGAGAGCGTTAATGCTGGCAATAGGGTTGGACGGACACTGTAGGCGTGGGGCTGGGAGCTGGCTGCATGGCTAGGGCTTCGGCATTCACCTGTCGTGCCTTCTCCACCTCGAGCTCCTTCTCCTTGAGAGCTAGCTCATGCTTCCTCTCTTCTTCCCTTGCCTTCCTCTCTGCTTCTTTTTCCTTCCTCTCTGCTTCTTTTTCCTTCCTCTCTGCTTCTTTTTCCTTCCTCTCTGCTTCTCTGGCGGCTCTCTCTTGCAGGAGCAGATCATCCACCTGCCCCTTCACCCACTGGGTGAGTTCCTGCCCAGTGTAACCGGCGTTCGTGCCCAGAGCCATGAGGGTCTGGAGCCTTTCCAGCTCCATGGATATATGTGGTTGGGCAGCAGAAGCCATTTCCTTAGGCTGCAGTGGAGGCTTGGATGAAAAAAAAAAATCTTAAAGGACTGGGTGCTCTGTGGCACTTTGGGGAAGTGGCACCTTCTGATGAGGCGGACAACTCAAATGGAGTGTGCGGCGCACGTCACACTAAGGGGCGTTCCGCAGGACGGACCGCAGGTAGAATGGCTACCTGTACGGCCTGTACAGGGTGCAATGGCACTATGAGGAGGCGTTCCTTTGAGCACTGGTATCGTGCTGGTGTGTCCCGGACACTACACGCAGTATATCAAGTATACCGAAGTGAAATGGCACTCTGTTCGGGGCAGAGTGTAATGGTGGAGGAGAGAAAGTAAAAGGTGGGAGTACTTCAGCGGCCAGTCGGTGAAACAGTGTCAAGAATTAGTGGCACTGTAAAATGATAAGACCTGACGTGCACTGGTGGTGGCCAGTCCTAAACTGGTTAACGACTTCCCTGTCTGGAAGTAATGAATTGGCGTGCACACTGTGCGAATTGTGCTTGCGGTATACGCAAGTCTTTCGTGATAAACAGAAAATGAAAAGACCACTCGGGCAACGACAGGTAATGGAAATTTTAGAAATGCTCAGTCACTCGCTGAAGTACTCGATAATGAAACAAAATAAATGTTTGCAAACTGCACTGGACACATGCGCGTACGTATCACGCTGTGTAAATGAAAGACACAAGAGACTAAAATAATGTTAATTCTGCATGCTATAATTAATGGTAAGATGTAGTACTCTTGGCTTCGTGAATACTGGGTTTGTTTCTGGCTCTCTCTCTCTCTCTCTCTCTCTCTCTCTCTCGGAGAGGGGTGAAAAATGATATGTGAATGAACTCCCTTATATTGAATTGAACTACTAACGTTAGTTTAATATGACGCAACTTGCGTTAAATGATTTACTTACGTTAACGTGAAATGAAAGAATTGCTTTTGAAAACGTTTTATGAAAATGATAACTACGCGCTCGCGTTGAACGAATTTTTACGTTTAATGTAGCGGCTGCGCTTACGAAATGATTTGCGTTTCAATGTGAATTTTACAACGACGCGTTTTACGTTAACAATTCTTGTGATTTACTCACTTGAGATTTACGTTAACTTTATGTAAGATTACTAGGTCCCCGTGAACAGTGAAATGACGGTAAGGATTTTAAAACGATGTTAGCAAACAATTGTAAATGAGGTTACGTTAAGTGCGAAGTGAAATGAAACTTCGCTCAGCGCGCGAGTGAGCGATGCGAGGTGAAATCATGTGAGGAGAGCTGACCAGCGCGGGCGAATCAGCTGATTCTCTGTAAATGCGAAGGCAATTACAACACAAAATACTACTTTCTTATTCAAGGCGAATTACGTTATTTTCTGGCAGGACGATAGATACTAGTACCAAGATCGATATTATTTACGTTAAAACTTTGAGACTTACGTTACTTTGCTTAAATTGTTTAGGTAATGTTTAAAGGGATAAAAACATGGCTGCCGCTGTGAATGAGACGAAGGTTGGTTGAGACCGCGCAGGCGCGAGAGAGCGCGAAGCTGAATTAGCCGAGAGGTAAGCGGTTACCAACACTTGGAATGAAAACTAAGTTAAAAATGGATACCCTAACATATCACAGACAAAAGAATTGTACACTTCTTTTGCCGTAACTATTAGTAAAACACTCCTAACTAGCTAGGCTTTCTCATACAGCAATAAACCCCTGGCAAAGCACTTCCTAGTTTGATCTGGTCCTTTCTGGCATCTATGCAGCACGTGTTCGTGAGAGCTCCTACGAGGACAGCACAAGTAACAGAAAATTCGCGGGGCAAATTGTTTGCTCGCCGCTAAAATAAAGCTCTGGCGCGTTCGCCGTTACAATAATAAGATTTCTACCTACGCTCTTTTAAAACACTTACAATAAAAATACTTAAACGTACCTTAAGCTAACATAGGTTATAAATAATCATATTAATGAATGGAGTACCTTACCGTGAGTCAGTGTGTCTTCTTTCCCTGCAAGTGTGCTTGATTTACTTTTTGTAAAATAATTTACAGTTTACGTTTACAACGGATAACGCGATTTACAAGCTTTTTTTAAGCAAGCTAGGTTCAATCCAGGCAAGATTCGCCAATATTACGTATATAGGGCCTTGTGAGACTAGATACGTAAACGGAAGTAATTTAGGGATTTCAAGAGGGAATTGCTTGAACTTAACCGTAAACTTTCTTTAGGGGGAAGGTCGCCAGAAAACTCAGCTCGTTACTTTAAACTATTTATTTACAAAAAGGAACCCGTGCTGGCCTGGAGAAAAGTTAAATGATATGGCCCCCACGTTGGGGCTTATAGTCTCATTCAATTCAAGCTGATTTCATTCACTTGGTTAATGCACACTAGCGGGCAGAGACGGCACGTGACTCATGGAATCTGGAAAAGAATCCCAGATTAAACGAGATAAAAGGAAAAATGACTTCTTGCTTTGATTAAGGCTGATTAATTCTCTAACATTGGGGAAGGTAAACTCGAATGGTTCACTGAGGTATGCACGAAAACTAGGTCTTTAAACAAGTCACAAAGGGGAGCACGTGGCCCGATGAGGACAAAGGGCTTCTGATGTAGAAGGGGGTAAAAATAAGAATTGAGAATGAATTTAGCAAGAGTCGTATGGTAGTTAAAAGGTGTTTTGCTGGGTTGAAGTTTACACTTTCAGACGTACCTTTATGCAATATTCTGGGTATCCTTGTAGAAGAATGCGGTCCGACCTCTGTTCAGGTCTGGGGTCCGGGTCCACCAGTGCGTCGTGGGTAGGCCTAATTTTGGGAGGCTGGCAATTTGACCTCTGTCCGAGATCACGTCTCGCGGCCGACTGAGAGCGATACTGCTTGCTTTCGAATCACGGGGCTTCCAAAAACCGCCTCGAGCATTGCCTGAAAAGGTGGTAAACACAACGCCAGCAAATTGGGAAGGAAAATATGGTCTTATTGTAGAAGTCCCTAAAAAATCCATCTCGAAGCCTAGCTACTCTTGTGACCTGCCTCTCTTACCCTAAGCTTCCGTCAGACCGGAAATATCATTCCTACGACATTCCCACTCTCCCAACAACAGTAGCTTCAGGAGACGGCATGGCTGCTACTTTTATAATTAAACAAAACTAAAACTCTGCTGGGAAGGCGAGGCGTTCTATAAACGTAGCAATATATATATATATATATATATATATATATATATATATATTATATATATAGATATATGCACCTATTCCTAAGCTAACTTTTATTTTTCTTAATTTGCCAATCCAATTTTATGCGTGTAAAATTAATTAAACGGCATGAAGACCGTGAAATAAGCGAACAAAAATTTCCTAGAGCTTATATACGAAAGGAATGGCCTTTTCCGTTGCTTTTTCTGTTTCAACCATTATTTTATCTCTGATAAATTTGCTTCGAAGTGATTAAGGAAAAGGGTTTTTGTTGATCACTGATTTGCCTGTCCGTCTTTTGAATCGACAGTTAAAAGTCAAACTTTTCCATAGAGTTAAGTGAGCTATTAGTTTTATCGTCTTCAGTTCCATCTTTGCATTCCAAAATTACTCTTCAGCTCTTTCTAAATCTCGTTTTGTTGCGCGGCCTTTGCATAAAAAGTTTTACCTCCTGTTATTCAATCTGTCAGAAAGCACTCCTCCTTCCTCTCCTCCTCCTCCTCCTCCTACTCCTTTTAGCAACTCCATTCACTTCCAAGCTCGGGATTCAAAACCTCCGAAAGAGAAGAATTAGAACCCATTTGTAATGGTGTTGATTTACAATATGGGCTCTTTGGGCCGAGAGTTGCTGCCCCTCAGCCCTCCTTATTTGAAAGATTAGATGGATCCGCCCTACGGAGATGCTCTCGGAGGGAGGAGGAGTAAGAAGGAGCGGGTAATCAGTAATAACAGTCCTCGTTGGTGTTTTAGCTTCTAAGGATTATTTAGTCTATAGGAGCTTTTGTTTCCTTAAACTCGAGGTCATCGCGTTAAGGTTATTGGGAGCGTTTTTTGTTTCACATTAAAATCGCATCTTTCTCATTATCATAATTATGTCATTGCTTTGTTTGTTTTGATGGTGCAATTTATATATCAATGCTTGAATTTATATTATTGCTGGAAGATCATACCTCCAAGTCCTCCTCTTTCTGTTTACCATTAGAAACAATACGAGCAATTAAATTCGCTCAAATGTCAAATTCTGTTGAATTCCAGATAGAACGTAGGAATAACTGAAACCCCAGATGTTTTACAATGAAACGCTCGACCTCCCTACAAGAACATCGCCTCCGTGCCCAAGAGGTCTCAGGCAAATGTACCGGAAAATAGATTTGATGCCTGGTAATTGCAAAGTCAATAGGTTGGGTACTTGCCATTGCAACCCGATCACAGAATACCCATCGCGAATAATCTCTCTTTACGGAACTGCTCAGAACATTTGCATGGGCTAGCTGGGAAAGCATGACAGTAGTGTATAAACTTACGAACAAAGGAGCTTTTGGCATTGGATCCTGCAGGACTTTCAACCTTAGCTGCAATCTTTATAGGCGGCTTTGTGACAGGATATCTCTCTGGCTGTATAATACCAGTACGCAGATAGACAGGGGACAGTCACTGAATGGAGGATAACTGTTGGTAGCGCACATTATTCAACCTCGTATGTACAAGACAGTAACACTGGGCTGGTAAGCCCCTCCCACCTCCATGTAAGGGCTGCTGTAATTCTTGCCGATGTTTGGATTTGAAAAGGTGGTTTGATATTTGTGATGCTGTTGTCTCGTGGGATTGCGAGCAGGCTTTGTTTGTTTCTGTTCTTGTGCATTAACTAGGAAAGTAATTATGCCGTGTTTGCGTTGCTAGAAGCAGTGGGAGCCAACGGGAGGGTATTTGTAGCACACATGAACTGCATCTCATGGGCACTGAACGGGACGGGGCAGGCTGCTGGAATTCTTTATTAAAATGTCGATGTGAAAGAAATTTTTCCTCATTAATGAACATTGTCCTGGTGTTTCAGTACTGAAGATATAACTACTATTAATTTAATTTTTTTTTTATTTACGACCTTCGAGTAACATGATATTTTGAAAATTTGATCGATATAAATTTTTACATGTTGGAGTTCCGTAAATATGACAGTTAGTAGAGAAACACTTAGAGGGCGGTTTTCATTTGTTTTTCTTCTAACCATATCTTGTATTTTTTTTTTTTTACTGGCGAGTTACACAGTCAATGTTTTATAACGATTACAGGAGATGTCCAATAATTTAAGTTTATTTGCTGTTCAATATCGATAAAGTGAAAGCGGCGGTTTAGTCGAAATTTGAATTGTACGGCTCTTTCATGCGTTTAGAACTATCTCAGTCACTTAATATGAAAGAAGACATTATTGTATTCATGTAGAAAGTGGAGAAAGACGCTTTCGTAGAGTTTTAGAGATGCCAGATAATGTTTCTGAGAAGTTTTAGTGAAAATAAAATTAATATCTGTTTGAGTCAGTAATTTATGGCCATTGTATGTGATTACAACTGTTCCGCTCTTGTTGGGATACTTATAGCACTAACTTGTATAGATTACATCAACTTTTTTGATAAATTAGTATCCAATTCCTCCAACAAGAAAATATAAGAATCCATTACTGTATTTCCAAGAGAATATTATTGCTGCATATATCTTTAGCTACTATAGCTGATCAGGAAATCAATAGGGAACAGTTTCTGTAGTTATTGTTCATAAAAACATGGTAAATTTGTCCAGATTTATTTAAAATATCATATATTTTGCCGATATATGTTTTATTAAAGTTGAGAGACAAGAATGGACGGCATGATCCAGTGGAGCGAGGGACGTAACTAAAGGAACTTTTAGCTGCTCTAAGTCTTATACTCATCATTGGATGTCAGGAGGTTAAGCTCTTGAAACCAACCTGCTCTCTCTCTCTCTCTCTCTCTCTCTCTCTCTCTCTCTCTCTCTCTCTCTCAGACACTTGTTATTTCCTCCGTCTCGTCCACGTCATTAGTAGATCTCGAGTGGATGCTTCTACTGCCTGACATCTTCCGCCGCCCTTCCTGCTCCTGAGGTTGATGGTGTTCTCATTTTTCCCCTGAAGACCTAAACGAACTTGTTATTGGATGTTTTTCTTAGTTTTCTTGTTGACGTTCGTTTACGCAACTTTTTCTCTTTATATGGCATTGAATTATTTGTTGATCCGTATTGTAAGGTGATAAAAACATACCACTGAAAGGCTTTAGAACGCTGAGGAATACTTGGAAGAATGATATTCACTATCCGTTGTATTTATAAGGAACAAATTTTTTTAACCTCTTAGTCGTTTCTTAACAGTAAAATTTGCTATTCTTCTTAAAATATAATATTGACCCTTTGCTTGCTTGCGTTTATTGTGTGACTGCTTTTGAACCGGAAGAATAATGAATCTGTTATTATAGTACAAATTCTGCTTAAGGTGATGAGAACCCAACTTTATCATTAAGACTTACGTCTTTGGTTGATTATATATATATATATATATATATATATATATATATATATATATATATATATATATATATATATATATATATATATATATATGGTATATATATATATATATGGTATATATATGTGTATATATATATAATATATATATATATATATATATATATATACTATATATATATATATATATATATATATATATATATATATATATCTATATATATAGGACACTTAGTCGTTTCGTCTGGCACGTCGTCGCCTCTCAGTGGTGTGCTAGTGTCGAGTAGGAGCATGTTATTTGGCGTTGTGAATCATATATATAAAGTGGATATCGTATAATATATATGGGGTGTAGTACACGTCTTTGATTGAATATTTTTGGCTCTCTTGATTTATTTCAATACAGTGGTTTTTAGGTGGTCTCTATTTTACTTTGTATGCATATATATATCTATATATATATATATATATATATATATATTATATATATATATTATATATATAATATATATATATATATATATATATATATTATATATATGTTATATATATATATATATATATATATATATATATATAATATGTTTATCTATATATCTGTAAATATACATAGATAAATATATTATATATATAATGTATGTATGTATATATGTATATTCCTGAAGTTTTGACGCATTTCAGTTCAGTTTGTTATAATTTCACCATGTACTGACGTATTCAGAGACAGCAAAGATTGATGCTAAATCTAAATTTTAAGATCTATCACATGAGCCAAGCAGAAAAAACATGAATTTTTCCATGGGTAACGAGTCTACAGGAGGTTTCACTTAATGGCACGCCGGGGCAGTCAAATATTTCCCGCCTGGGAAAGATGGGAGGAAACCGAGCAGAAAAAGGAAAAAGGGGGTCTTACTTTCCCGGAAATGGGATCGTTATTTGCAAAGATGAATTCATTTGTACGAAAAGAAATCGTACCCTAATTTTCCCTCTCCCTGCTTTGATCCCCTAAGAAATGCGCATCACTCTACGTTCGAGATTAAGGTAATTTACATCCGGGTACGTGGGATGGATCCCTCTTTATTTACTGGCTGGCGCTGCGAGTCTTCGCTGTTTCAAAGATTCGCCGCGTTGTTTTGCTTTGCTGGTGGGATTGCTTTTTCTTCTTCTCCTTCTTCTTCTTCTTCTTCTTCTTTTTTTCAAAGTGAAATCAAAGAGTAGGTGGATTCTCTCCATTGTGTATGTAACCATGTGTTGGGATTTAATGAATGAATGTGTTTGTTAGCACACATACACTGGCGCATGTGCATACTACGTATATATATCTATATATATATATATATATATGTATATATATGTATATATATATACATATACATATATCATATACATATACATATAACAATACATACTTATATATTCAATGTAGCACGAAGGTCCTCTTGCTTGAGGGTATCATAAAATCCACGTAAGAAGGCGAGTGAAAACTGGATTTGCACTCGCCTTCTTACGTGGATTTTATGATATATATATATATATATATATATAGATATATATATATATATATATATATATATATACATACATATATATACATACACATACATACATACTTGCATACATACATACTACATACATACATGTACATACATACATACATACATACCTGAATATTTGAATACCATGTTTTTGAGATTATGATATAAATATATCTATATATATATGTATATATATATAATATATATATTATCATATGTATATACATATATATGTCTGTATGTACTATATCTATATATATATATAATATATATATATAGTTATAGTATATATATATATATATATATATAGTATAGATATATATATATATATATATATAAATATATTATATTTATATATATATATATATATATATATATATATGGAGAGAGAGAGAGAGAGAGAGAGAGAGAGGAGAGAGAGCGAGAGAGAGAGATGTATGAGTGGACATTTATGTAGGTAGATAGATGTATGATGCCTAGCCTGCATAGAATGACAACTCCGGGGTTCGAAAATTCCTTGTCTAAGGAAGTAACTTTAGCTTTTGGTTGTTTGGTGCATTCTGAATATGTTTACATTCTAGAATCAGTATGCATTTGGCAGTATATGTAAATGGGGCTGTATGTTTATTTTTGTTTAAATGAAATGATCTGCTCGCACGGAGACACGCGTAAAATTGCTTAAAATGTAGCTGCCGGTGTGTTTCTGTTTTATTTTTGTTTTCATGAAAGAAGGAAGTTTCTTATTTGTTAACTACGCTTACACTGCCATTTTGGCATTCACCCCAGGGCGTTCATTTATCCTCAAAGAGATGATGAACTAAGATTTTGTTTTAAAGGGGTTTTTATCTCAAGATTCTCTCCTCGCTTATTTTTTTTTTTAGAAGTAATTCAAGTTGTGTAATGGCATTCACGCCGAGTCTGAGATCACACAATGGCCAACAGTGATTCAGCGATGTGATTGTGTTGTCTCACCCCCACCCCTTCACCCTTCCTCCACCTAAATACCCAGGTCCTTCCAAAATACCCCACGAGTCTCTCAGCAGCTTCCCCGTCATTTTCCAACTCCTTCACCTTCTCATTCCAGACGATAAGGCAGCAATAATACAGTAGCAAGATCTGCCTTGCATCAGTGTTCTGGTGCATCTGTTTCTCTTCAGAATTTACTGCTTCAGTTTCATAGAAGTGAGTCAGCCGTCTGTTGGAGTGGTGGTGTGTTCAGCGGACGAGCTTTTTTCCACATCTTGAACTTGCGCTACTTCTGGAAGGCCTCAGCTGCAGCTGTTTCCAGTGTGATCTATAACTATGAGATGCAATTTGTTTTGCCTTCGACAGATTAACTTTCATTTGTGCTGCTGTGATTAGAATGATCAAGCAATATTTTTTATTTCTCACCCAAGACCGCATTAACTTGACGTGCAACGGGGCCCAGCTTAAGGGATGTCATTTTCTGGCAGCTGTATTATGTTTTTTACTTTCATATAACTATGATATTAATATTGATAAAGAAGCCTGCTGTACAGCCACTATGTCTTTCTGAAAATACTATATAACTATCCATAGTTCCATAAAGTGTTGGAGATGAAAATTCGTATGTTTACACTGAAATCAATGAAGTCCCTATTCATAGTTTACAGTTTCATATTCCTAGTGTTTTCATCTAGTACATAGTGGGGTAATTTAGTCTTGGTTGGGCTTCGCTCTATTTTTTCCTTTCTTCCGTTGTACTTTTTGAATTTGTTCTTGTTCCTTTGTTATATGATCAGATTTATCACATAAACTATACCCTAGACTCCTATCATTTAAAGAAAATAAGAGCTTACAGCATGATTAGATCCATGTGGTTAACTTTAAGGTCGTCTGATGTGCAAAGAAATAGCGTTATTTATGCGTATGAGATAACTAGGGTTTGCCGTTTAACTCCGGAGTTACTCGTTTGTGGCGTGTTATCATATTGAACGTAGTAATAGATTAAATTTGAGTATATAGTATACGATCAGAATATATCTTTATTATGTACGCTCATGGTTGGCCATTTTCAGGTTTTGATGAGTTTCTTTCGAAAAAGTGTCCGGAGGTGATTTTGCTGTTCATCACTTCTTATTCATTTTGAGAATGCCAATGTTGAATTTTATTTTTCATGGTTATCCAGTTATTTTGAATTGTACACAAGTGTTTTGAAACTTGGCTAGATAATTTTGAACTTTTCGTAAAACGAATAAATTTACGTACCCGGCGTTCGTTTATAGTTTATTCCATTTATTTTGATTAACTGCAGTCCATGAGGTTTTCATTTTTTCAGCCGTATAACGTGCAATATAAATTAATACATCCAGCCTCCTCCTCTAGCGCTGAAAATCCGCTTTAACGTCCTTATAATTTGTCTGTGAGATCCCGAATAAAGGCGGAATCCATCCTCCTTGCGATCGAGGGATACAGATTAATGGGGAGCCGGTCTTCTAATTGGACCTTGCAACGTGTTCGTGTGAACGTTTGCTCTCGGCTGGAAATTGATACTGCGGAAACTAATGGCGGTTTGCCTGACCCGCGCTTGCCACCAGCCGGCAATTAGATCGGAAAGGAGTCGGTGGATGGGCTCGGTATGTTAATCGATAGTCATTACAGTCGGTGTTCAAATGACTATCCATTTGACTGTCTATTTGCCCAAATGGACATTTCCCGCTTGCAGTTAATTGATGCCATGAACAATTAATCCTGGCCCATTTGGCCCGGAATAAAGATGGGTGCGGCGCTTGTTATTGGCAGGGGGGCAATATTTAGACGGCTCTCATCACCGGAAAGATGGAAAAACACGCTGATTAATGGCACACGTCATGAGGTTAGAGAGAGAAAGGGCGGTTTGTTTTTCCTGGTAATTTTGCGCTTAGGCATAAAAGATGAGTAGAAATATTATCAGGTGAGCGCATGCGTGTAGCCTCTCTCTCTCTCTCTCTCTCTCCTCTCTCTCTCTCTCTCTCTCTGTCTCGGTATGTATGTATATATATATATATATATATATATATATATATATATATATATATATATATATATGTATATATATCTATTTGTGTGTGTGTGTGTGTCATCCACGCAAGAAATAATTAGGTGGTCGTGGAATGGAATCTGTGATGAAAAAACTGAATTTCTCCCTTTCAATTTATATACAGTTCAGTCACACCTAAAAAATGCTGAAAAATTGAAACCTTACTAAGGTGACAAGCGCAGAGCTAGATCGGGAAGCAGATGAAGAGAGAGAGAGAGAGAGAGAGGAGAGAGAGAGAGAGAGAGAGAGAGAGAAATGGGACTCAGCATTGCATACATGTTATGTTATTCTCTGAATGTAGGTAATTACTTATCTTCGGATATGCCTGTGTTACGCAACCTAAGTTAACTCCTCTTATCTTCCTGCCGTGAGGATCTTTCTATTCAAGGGCCCTTCTAGCAACGGAACTACAGATATGATCTATACAGGAAATGACGTCTTGAAATTTAAGAATGATTCGTAGTTGTTGTTGTTAGCATTTTGTAATGAGCTTGAGAATGATGCGTTGATTTGTCTACTAATAGTTTTTAATAAATATCAGCACGTTATGCTTCTCATATACTGAGTAGAGGTCAGCGTGAAAGATGTTTTATATGCTGTTATTCTTATCTTTAGCTGGATTTTGCCGACGCCGGATCTTGATCGTACAAGCAACTCGTAAAATTCTGAGTTATATATATATATATATATATATATATATATATATATATATGCATGCGTGAATGTATGCATATATGTATATTTTCATTTATGTTTAAATGTTATTTTTAAATAGACGGGATGTTATATTCTAAATTAACTTAAGTGATTTAAATTATATTATTTTGTTAGCTTTATTTTCTATACATATATAATATATATGTTTTATATATATCTAATATATATATATATTAATATTAGTATATATGTATTTTATATATATATATATATATATATATACATTCATACATACATGCATAATAATATATATACTTATATATATAATATATATATATATATATATATATAATATATATATGTGTGTGTGTGTGTGTGCGTGTGTGTGTGTGTGTGTGTGTGTGTGTGTAAAGTAAATTATAAATTATACAGTTCCATCGACTTTTAAATGACTATTTAAAACTTAATTTAATTGAATAGATGTGCGACTGAATTGATCGATTATTATGAAACACAAAAGCATGATAATTACATTGTTGATGGTAATTATGTTGATTTATTAATTATATTAATAGATTTGTGTACACGATAATGGCTAAAGCGCTCAATTTCAAAGAACTTGAATCACTTCAAACATGTTTTGAAATAAGTCAGTGTTATATATAAAAAAAGATAATTCCTTAAAATCTCTCCTATATTGTAATATTTGTGTCGCAAATATAAAAAAAAGAAAATAATTGCGAGGATTATCATTAAGAGTAGAAGCGAACAAATGAAATGTTTTAAACAAGAAGAATGAAAATAAGAATTTTAAGACTTGAAAAACATGGTCAGCATTAAAAACAGAATTATGATTAGGTAACAAATGAAAAAAGCAAAATAAAAGAAAACTGCTGAATGCAACTAGGATGTAATTGTCCTTAAAAACTCATTAAATCTGTAATGTTCACGAAACTTTTGAATTCTACTTTAAGAACAGATTTTTTTAGAAATTACAAATCATTATTATGTACCTCGAGCACTTAATAACTATAAAGTTGATTTTTAAAATAAGAAGTCATAATTCCCCTCTTATTCGGATTACACAGTAGAATCAGCTACATTTTCTTATTTATTCACTTTTAGCTTTTTGGAAATTGCATTTTTGTCGTAATTGCAATTATTCCGATTGCGGTTACTGTTATGGTCATGATTTTTTTTTTTTTACCTCGTTTCATTTTTCAGTATCTGTATTTTGTCTCATTTTTCAATTTTCTGTATTTTGTTTTCCCAGATAAAGACTTAGGTCCTGCATAAATTCATCTCATGATTTTTTTATATACCTGAAATTTATGATGATATTCCGTCTCCTTTTTTGTCTACACATATTTTATGACTTTCATATGGAAAATGTTATATGCTTTCAAAATCCCTTTCCTGCGGCAGGTGCTCGAAGCCAGGTAATAACATGTGGCAGAGACGTCCGGCTTCCGCTTACGGGGCTTCCTTTTAAGGTTACGGTAATGAAACCTTTAATAAAAATTGAAACTCTGGATATGCATAGTGTATGAATATATATATATATATATATATATATATATATATATATATATATATATATATATAAGCGAAAATCAGGGTTGGAAAGAATTCATGTATATGGGCATGTATTTTTATTTTGTTATATATATATATATATATATATATATATATATATATATATATATATATATATATACATATACATATATATAGGTAGGTAGATAGATAAAAGTTTGTTTACTTTTGATTTATTTATACAGAGAGAGAGAGAGAGAGAGAGAGAGAGAGAGAGAGAGAGAGAGAGAGATGCAGTGTGGGTCATATAACAAAGGAAAAATAAGGCGTTCATTTAAAACCCATTTAGTTACTTAAAAAGCCGTTAAAAACAAATCGTATATTCGTCAGTAGGTTCATTTTGACTAATTTGGAAGAATCCAATTGTCATAAATGACTCTAAAGCAAGTCAGAGGGATTAGAGAAAATAGCTCTCTAAAATGAAGTCGAAGTTAAAACTGAAGAAGACGTCACCGATTTTTTTTCCTCTCTCTCTCTCTCTCTCTCTCGGGGTCAGACTTCATGGCTTGATGGATGTGTTCAAGATATTCGTCGTTCCGAAATATGTTGTTACTGCTACAGCTACTATTTTGTAAATTAAGTTATTAGAGTATTTTGTATTGATGGATATGTAAATCCATTTACATATACTAGGTTTTATTGTATGCTTTTTATTTTATAGATTTTTTGTAAAAATAAGTGTTTATTGCCAGTGCGTTTCTCATGCTTCAATAGAAGATACTGGAAACTGCAAAAATCATTGCTGTTGTTTATTATGCAACCTATGTCCTTACTGACTGGTAGCTCACTAAAAATTAAATTTTGATATTCTACTTAAGGCCATCACAATATTGAATAGAGAGAGAGAGAGAGAGAGAGAGAGAGAGAGAGAGAGAGAGAGAGAGAGAGAGATTGTGATATTAATGGTATCTCGCTAAGACGTTTTACAACCAGAATATCTGTTGCTAAATAAAAGATTGAAAACCACACAAGTTCAAAGAACGACACAAGTTCAATATGGAAGTAGTATATCCACTTGGAGAGGAATGTGAAAGTTCAGTCGTTACCAAGTACCTGGTTATTTAAGAGAGGAGTCGCGGACTTTCTATCCATCTTCTGTCCCCCAGAGTTACAGTTGTCTTATTTAGTGTGTGAACTGCCAATTTCTTTTCTTTTATTTTTTCTTTTCAAATCACAGACATCCAAATAGGGTGCGTCAGTGCATCGCAAAGATGTTGCCGTAGCACGCGACGACATGGAAATCGACGCTTCGACGCTATTGTGCAATTTGAGGAAATTGGTTTACGCTGACTTGAAGAATTTTTTAAAACGCAGATAACAGTGTGAGTAAGATTATTAGAGTTAGAAGCTTCGAAAACGCAGAAGGATACCAGGCAGGCGAAGAGGGAAAGGTTTTAGGAAATTAATGACTAATGTTTAATGCAGCTGTTGTCGACAAAGAATATTTAAGATGAAGTGAGAGAGAGATAGGGAAAGACATGGGAAATTATTTGATAAAAGATGGAATTAAAACAACTAAAATGATGATGCCTGGGAATTAAAACTGTTAAAATGACGCTGGATGGGTCAGAAGTTTTGTCTTTTACCTTTTCTGGAAAGAGATTAAAATTTATTCTTTAATAATGTAAAAGGAGATAGGTAATGTTACCTTCGATGCCAGTCAGTGATTGAAATAATAAAAGACATTACAAGAGCGCATTAGACAGACGCTCCTGTTAAAATTGTACGAGAGAGAGAGAGAGAGAGAGAGAGAGAGAGAGAGAGAGAGAGAGAGAGAGAGAGAACAATTTGTGTTTAAGAAAAATATTGAAAAGCTAATCTCTCAGGATAACTTGCGCCTGCACATCAGATAACTAATGATTTATGAGTAAAAGAAGCTCAAAGGCGTTTGTACAACCTCGACAGTAATCCGGACATGCAAATTCAAAACTAGCAACAACAAACAGGCACTCTCGCACAGAACTTGACGTGTCTGTGAATCAGACACGGAATATCAAACGATGAATGAATGGCATACACTGTGCTGGTCTTTTCATTTTTAATCTCTCTCTCTCTCTCTTCTCTTCTCTCTCTCTCTCTCTCTCCTCTCTCTCTCTCTCTCTCTCTCTCTCTCATACCATTTCAACGTTTGCATCTTTCGGTGTCATCTTCATGAAATAGCTTCTATGTATTTCAGCCATTTTTCAAACCTCTCTCTCTCTCTCTCTCTCTCTCTCTCTCTCTCTCTCTCTCTCTCTCTCTCTCTATGCCTTTTGTGTACGTTTTTATTTCTCCACGTATAGTTTTTGACTTCTTTTTTTCTGATTTTAATGCCTAATACCATCTCTCTCTCTCTCTCTCTCTCTCTCTCTCTCTCTCTCTCTCTCTCTCTCTCTCTCAATTAAGATACAACATTTGCCTTGTTGATTTTGTAAGGGCATCCCGTGACGCTTGCTGACTGAAGCCAAGGGTTAGAGAAGGGAACGTCTTAATATAAGAGTTAGTTATTTCATTTTTATCTTTATTAATTTACGTAGACTATTTTGCGTTCTCGTATAATCCGAAAGTACATTTCTTTCTTATAGCCAGGTTTTTCCATCATAATTTATTTTACTTTACCCATACAGCGGAGAGAGAGAGAGAGAGAGAGAGAGAGAGAGAGAGAGAGAGAGAGAGAGAGAGAGAGAGGAGAATTATTATTAAGTTGTTGTAATAAAGAGTTCCTTGATTTTACAGTGCAGGAAAGTTACAACAATGAGGTGCATTGATGTCTGTCGTGAGATGGTATATGTTCATATACTGTTGTATCATTTAATTTTGCTCTGGTATATTGGAAATTTAAGATTATCAGAATGAGCATAAACGCGATATCGGTTATTACATTCAGTCTAAAGCCTTATACCCTTAAGTAGTCTCTTGTTATGTAATTTTGTTTTATAGGGAGTTTATACCGACATTATATATATATATATATATATATATATATATATATATATATATTATATATATATATATATATATATATATATATTATATATATATATATATATATAATATATATATATTATATATATGTGTGTGTGTGTGTGTGTGGTGAATGCAAGGGAGTGAAAATAAATTGAAGCGGTAGAGATCTTGTTTGCTTAGTAATTATGGCAAAAGAAGTGGTAAGGTAAGAATCGTGAAGACACGTGAAAGAAGTACGACAGATGTTAGCTTACGTGAATGGCAGGATCTGAGTGTTTTGAGATTGCTTCTTCAAGTGAACAGAATGGAGGCTGAAAGTGAGATTAACAGATTGGGCAGCGTGCAAGTGTTAAGAAAGTGTGAAAGAGGAACACCTAGAGAGTAATGCAAGAAAGATTTTTCAAAGAAGTTCCTTGCGATCCAAATTGATTGATTGATTTATTAAAGATTATCTGGCGTCGCAACTGTTGCAATCCAGAAAACGAGAGAATGATTACTAGATTGAGGTGTCTGACGTACAGCTGATGAGCCTTTTCTAGAAGTGTAAGAAGCTAGTAATGTGGAAGTTTACTGCACCAGTGGTTAATCTGCGACTCAACAATTAATGTACGCTTTTGGCAGTAATCATTGTCTCTAAACGGGAGTGGTTATATAACCTTCTCATAAAAGACGCAAATCCCAACGTTTTGCTGTGAATACTCTCCAGCATATATTTATTTTTATTTTACGTAATAATGATTCTGTTACTATTTTCTATCAATTTAATCGTGTAATATGAATCAGAGAAGAAATTTATTTCTGGCCATGATGAAATTTAGGTGTATTTTAGATTTTTTTCCATGTTTATCTCCTTATAGATTTACTTTTAATATAGGTTGATTTTTTTCTTTGTTATTCTTTTTTTCTTGTTGAGTTTCGTAACTTGAACTCGTGTCCCTTTTGATTCCCTCGGTAACCAGATCTTCCTCTCCATCGTCCTCGTGAAACCTTCCAAGTCGAGATGTATCACGCTATGTTCCGTGATGGATCATGCCAAGTTCCCCTGCATTTCGATTTGACCCTCCTCCTCCTCCTCCTCCTCCTCCTCCTCCCGCCTCATCTAAATGAAGAAAGCCCAGTTAATCAGATATGCCATCCGTAAAACATGGGCTGTCTTTTCAGATTTGATAAGTTTCGGCAGGAACTTTCAGGATGAACCTTCATTGCCACAGTAGTAAAACCATTTTCTTGTCGTTCTTAATGAAAATTTGTTTCGTTCAAGTATTTCAATGATGGTTTGTCTTACAATGATCCAAGTTAGTGATAAATTCTTTAATCTTAATTGTATATGCCATTTTGCCACCGAATTCTCTCTCTCTCTCTCTCTCTCTCTCTCTCTCTCTCTCTCTCTCTCTCTCTCTCTGTTGCGTAACAGCGATAGAACTGATTTCACGAATAATGCGGTATGTTTAAAGATCTTTACTTGATAACAGCGCTGACAATACCGAATCATCTTTCCTGTGGTTGATATTGAGTCATCACAACCCTTCTTGATTTCGCAGATAAAAAGGACTAAACCTATAGATTGCGATTTATAAAAGATAAATCGTGCTTCCGAGAGAAAAATGATATTTCCGTTGAGATGATGCAAGTCCTTTTCGTCATTGTGTTCTGAAAGCGCCGTCTTTCGTTTCGTTTTTCGGCATCAAAAAATGTATTAATTTTGTCCGGTTGATATCTGAATTAAGATTTGTTCTATAGTCTTTTTTTTATTCGTTGCAAGATTGTCATAGGAGAATATTTTTCAGTATAACTCCTCCAGGATACACACACACACACACACACACACACACACACACACACACACACACACACACACATATATATATATATATATATATATATATATATATATATACACACACACATATATTATTATATGTAAAATCTACTTGTCACTTTTTTACCAGATACATATGCAACTGTAATAGACACAATGCCCTCCTAACTTTTTAAATTTTTTTTCTGGATACGCTTGTCACTACAAAACCTGACGATCTAAGTCCAAAGAAATTTTTGAAGAAATTATGATGTGCGGTACCGAGAAACGAACCCAGGTCCCATACTCACAAAGAGGTCACGTTGCAGATCTGACGTTCCCGGTACCGGACATCACAATTTCTTCAAAAATTTCTTTGGACTTGGATTTCAGGCTTTGTAGTGACAAGCGTAACACACACACAAAAAAAAAAAAAAAAAAATCAAGAAGTTAAGAGGGCATTGGTCTATTACTGTTGCATATATATATATATATACATACATACATACATATATATATATATATATATATATATATATATATATATATATATATATATATATATATATGTGTGTGTGTGTGTGTGGTGTGTGTGTGTTGTGACTGTCTGTCTGTCTGTCTGTCTGTGTGGTGTGTGTGTGTATGTGTGTGTGAGAGAGAGAGAGAGAGAGAGAGAGAGAGAGAGAGAGAGAGAGAGAGAGTTGTTATTCATACTGTATTCTCAAAGATGAAAGACTATCTGTCAATCAGCTGAGTTGCCCAACTGGCGAAAAAATAAGTCACAAGTAAACATTATATTCCATTTCATGACTTTTGCAACGTTGAAGAGCCACTTCTCTCAATCAGCTCGCCACCCACCGAGGGACCCCACGGGGAGTTAAAATTGCTTTTACTGCATCTCATGGCGGGTTGAGTGCTATGACTTGCAAGGCTAATCAACCCTGATGGAATATTGGAAATAGAGAAGAAAAAGAGAGTTGAACCGGTCACCTAAAAAGAAAAAGCATTCAAGTATGCATTGTTGAGTTTCCTCTTTAAAGGTTGAATTTCGTCTCTTAGTCACGTTATACGTACAAGATTGTTGAGGAAAAACTGAGATATCTTTGTATGTCCGTCTGTGTAGGTTAATTCTGATCCTGGACAAGTATTTGTAAAGCAAAAATTAAAACTTTTTATCCTGTTGTCACTGGTTGTACCTTTTTTATCCGAACAATTATTTGTAAAGAAGTCTCTCTCTCTCTCTCTCTCTCTCTCTCTCTCTCTCTCTCTCTCTCTCTCTCTCTCTCTCTCTCTCTCTCTCTCTGGTTGTTAATTCTTGACATTGCACAGAAGGTGGATAGGAGATGATGAAGCTGTGCATGAGTTGTAGTCGTTGTCGTCGTGAGTATGAAGTAACAACTAATTCTTTATCGTTCCTTGAATATTAATATCCTTTGCAAGTTTGTTACGTTAATTTTGTTCAATTATTG
>NC_087201.1:107171684-107179184 GCF_015104395.2 Macrobrachium nipponense
TTGTTTTAATGCGCATGGTTTACTTGAACTATCATTATTGATTTGAAAAATTTCGGGTAGATGAGTATTTATGTTTTATAGCTAGCTTTGATATTGTACGAATTTATATATAAGTATGACCATAGAAACAGATCGTCACTCGCGCATACACACACACACACACACACACACACACACATATATATATATATATATATATATAATGGGTGTGTGTGTGTATACATTATATGTTTGTACAAAAATGAATGAATAAATCTTAATAATAAAATTCAAATGCAAAGTCAGTCAATATGTATTTTCCTTATCTTCGTTGTCCATCATGAAAAACAATGCCAAACAATGTCTCTCCGTCTTGAAGAAACAAGTCTGTGACGTTTGCATGTTTTTCGATGTCAAAACAGATACGGTTGGCAACGATGACCGCGGGGGGTCCCATGTTTAGGTATGTTTGGTGCGGTACCCCTGGCGGGCTTCTTCTCTTTATGGGGCTTTCGCGTTTAAAGAAGAGTCGCCCTGCGAAGTGTTATGTTGGGGGACTTTCGACGGAAAATCTGTTTCATCGTCTGTTTGATTTCATGGAGGGAATATTGCGTTTATTCATTTGTTTATTTGTTCGATGGGAATGTGAGTGCCAGCCTGGCCAACGAGAAAATGTGAGGGAAGGAGAGAGAGAGAGCAGTATAGAAAGATCTAGATTAGGCTGAGATAGTGTCTTTTTTATCTCTCCCTCTTATTTTCTTTTAGCAGGAGTATTATTTTATTTTCGATTTATGGCAAGGAATCTTTTAAAAGTAATAACTCAAAGAACTGAATAAAAGAGCGACAAGATATTTGTTCTGTAAAGCGAAAGAACTACTCGTATATTTGTTATTATTATTTTAGTTGTTATTTTGTTGCTATGTTTTTGTTGTTATTGTGATGAACACCTGTATTGAAAAATGAATAAACCATGAAGAAAGGGAATCTCTGGCTAGCTGAGTATTTTGTTTTTATTTTTATTAACATAATGTTTATTGCTTTGATTACCTTTTCCACAAATATAACTACCATAGTCATATGTAAATTAGACTTCACAAAGGAACGTCTTGAGAAAACGGATGTTTCAGCAAGAAATACAGTGGAAAAATTCTTGAAAGAGCAAAGTATTTGTGCGAGTCACCGTTATTATTTTTCCTGTAGCTGACTGTGGGACTGCGATAAATAAATCAAAATCATAAAAGAAAAGAATTATGTTTTGGTTGAAAGACGACCATGTGTAGAATGGGAAAGAAAGCCACATAAATAAGTATAGATTAACGCACTCTATAAATAAAAGTTGTTTTTATTGGAGTTAAGAGACGACTATGACAATACTACGTAGGTTGGGAAAGATGGAAACAGTTTAACAAGTAGATTTTTTACTTTTATTTTTGCATAATCACACCATCATTGTCAAAATTTTAAAAGTTTTTCTTTAGGGTTCATTTCATTTGATATACTTCAGTCCTTATTTTCATAAGACCCGAGTACTTTAGTTCTTTAAAATCTCACTGGCTCAGTGGGAGTTTTTTTATCTTTTTTTTTTTTTACCGGTTCAAATGTGCAATTTATTATTTTAACTCCTCGGCTCTTTATTATCTCAGTGGAGTTTTTTTCGGTTCACATGTGTAATTTATTATTGTTATTCCTCGGTTCTTTATTATCTCAGTGGGAGTTTTTTTCCTCTTTGTTCACATATGCATTTTATTATTGTAATTTCTCGGCTCTTTATTATATCTCAGTGGGAGTTTTTTTTTTTTTTTCTGTCGGTTCACATGTGCAATTGATTGTTGTAATTCCTCGGCTTTTTATTCTACCAGTAGGAGTTTTTTTCTCGGGTCACATGTGCAATTTATTATTGTAATTCCTCAGCTCTTTATTCTATCAGTAGGAGTTTTTTTTCTCGGGTCACATGTGCAATTTATTATTGTTATTCCTCGGTTCTTTATTATCTCAGTGGGAAATTTTTTGTAGGTTCACACTTGCAATTTATTATTGTAATTCCTCAGCTCTTTATTGTCTCTCAGTGGGAGTTTTTTTCTCGGTTTACACGTGCAGTTTATTGTTGTAATTCCTTGGCTGTATTATCGCAGTGGGAGTTTTTTTCCTGTAAGGTCACATGTGCAATTTATTGTTGTAATTTGTCGGCTTCTTTATTATCTCAGTGGGAGTTTGTTTTTTTTCTGTCGGTTCACACGTGCAGTTTATTGTTGGATATCTTCGGCTCTTTGTTATCTCAGTGGGAGTTTTCTTTCCTATCGGTTCACATGTACAATTTATTATTCTATTTCCTCAGCTCTTTATTATCTCTGTGGGAGTTTTTTTTTCTGTCGGTTCACATGTGCAATTTATTGTTGTAATTCGTCAACTCTTTATGATCTCTGTGGAGTTTTTTTCCTATCGATTCACATGTCCACTTTATTATTCTAATTCCTCAGCTCTTTATTATCGTAAATGGCCGGAAATTCTGAGGTTTTACCGCTATAAGCTTGTAAAATGACTGTTATTCATAAGACTGAAATACATCATTTTGGGGTATGAGGAATTTTATATTGTAAAAAAGATTTTGGCTTTTATTGAACCTTAGATGTCAGTTTTGTAGAATTTATTAGAACTGAATATATTTTGGTATGTGTATATGTATGTGTGTAAGTATATATATATATATATATATATATATATATATATATATATATATATATATATATATATATATATATATATATATATTATAAATGTATTCCTCGTGGGAAAATTAAAAGAGTTTTTCTTAGAAAATGCCCAACAGTTTCGTCCTCCAATGGCCCTCTTCTTGGAACGTTTATTAAGGAGGCCCATTGGGGGTACGAAATTGTTGGGCGATTTCTAAGAAAAACTCTTTTCATTTCCATGTGGAATACAATTTAATTAACATATCTTCGTGCCTAAGAAGAGTTACCAGCACTATATATGTAATATATATATATATATATATATATATATATTATATATATATATATATATATATATATATATGCATGTATGTATGTATGTGTTTCTGTATATTATCTTATCTTTTTACATTTGTTTCCATGGACGGAATGACTCAGAAAGTTGCTACCATTTAGATGACTGCGAAAGTATTTTGTGATGAGGTTGCTAGCCTCACGCCCTGCCCCATGGATGCCCTAAGGACTATTACTTAACCCAACAGCTGCATATTGCAGACCCAGATTCTAAACGGTAGAACTCCAGAGCGCAATTAAGAGGTTAGATCTGAATACCCAATAGTTTTAGTTTGTAATTACTGTGGAGGATGAATAGTGATAACTGATCTGGGATATTACAGCCTCCAAAAGGTGCAAAGAAAAAAGAAATGCAAGTATAAGATAGCGATAAGAACGCATAAATATCAGCTAAGCAACAAAACCAAGGATGATTTACATGTCAAGTTTGTTTTATCAGATAGATGTCTCTGTCCACTTTTTTTTTTTTTTTTTTTTTTTTTTTTTTTTTTTTTTTTGCAGGCAACTTTTTTCTTCGTTGCTGGTTCATAATGGAAGAATGTTTTGCCTTTTGCTTTACATATTTTTTATTCTTAATTCAGTGCTTAGATGTTGCTCTCTCTCTCTCTCTCTCTCTCTCTCTCTCTCTCTCTCTCTCTCTCTCTCTCTCTCTTGTTCAGCTTAGATCTGGAATGCGCTTCTTAAACCAGTTTCTCAAATATCTAAATTCCTACTATTTGTATCTTCGTGTAGCGGGATCTTCGTAAATCCTTATAAACCTCTACCTCTTTTCCTCGTAGCAGACGAGAATCAACTCACAGTCGTCCCAAACGCAGAATGGCTCCGGGACAATTCCTCTGGCCGAGATGACTTGCATGTTAATAAATAATAAATGGCCAAAGTAGACGCAGATCTCTCTCTCTCTCTCTCTCCTCTCTCTCTCTCTCTCTCTCTCTCTCTGTTGCTCCAAAACCTGACATTTTTTTATTATGAACTTTTTGCTCTTATTGAGGTCAGATTTTTTTTCTTGGAATTGTCAGAGAAGTTGATTAGGAACTTAATATAGTGTTATTTGGAGAGAGAGAGAGAGAGAGAGAGAGAGAGAGAGAGAGAGAGAGAGAGAGAGAGAGAGAAAAGTATGCAAAAAAATGTTTTAGTTTTCAAAATGAAAATAAATTATACATAAGGTTGCACTACATGCAACAGTGATCCGTAGCAGCTTTGTTTAACAATGACAGAAACGGAGTTGAGGAGCAGAGCCAGACTCCAGTCCCTACACCCCAAAAGAAAGCGAGGGAGCAGCCAAAGAACGGAACTGATTTCTCGCATTGTGTATTCATCCAGCGAAGTGAGCGAACGACATCTTTGGCTGCGTGGGAAGCCACAAGTCGTATGGTGCGATGCCTCCTCCTCATTCGGGTGTGCGCCTCTCTGCTCCTCCTCCGCAGGTGGACTGCTGCGTCTGCTGTTCCGCCCTTGTATGACCATATTCATTAATAAGTTGCGTCAAATAGTCTCCCTGCAAAAAAATCGTTCTCTCTTTTGAGCGTCGCTTCCAGCCACCGTTAAACACCCACTTCCACAGCTTTGGAGTTAGTGGTCCACCCGGCTTTTTAAGATTCCAAAGAAGACCGACGAGTTATTTTTATTTATTTATTTTTTTGCGTGTTCCTTCGTTCCTTTTGTTTTTTTTTTGAGATAGTAATTTTCACACATTTGTTCTACACCCTTGTGTGCAGTTTTCGCTTACTCGGGAAGTAAGCCTACAAATTACTTTGTTGTTCTTGTTGGTGTGGTAGGAAAGGTCTATGGAAGAGCCTAGAAAGGTCTCAAAAAGGTTTCGCGTTGAGTTAAAGATATAGGAATTTTAGGACAGGATATTTATGATTTATTAATTAGAATGAAAATGTAAAAAAATAAATATTGTTTAGAAAAATAATTTCTAATAAAATATAGCTTATTTATTTTAATTTTTGTTGGTGAAACAAGGCTCCCTTTGACCGTAGATTTGGTGTGCTGAATTCAGGCTGTTTCCGTTCAGTTATTTAGTTTCCAATTATAACTGAGAACATATGAACGTGTTTAATGCGTGTCCTTTTTTATTTGGTCCGTGTTGTTAGTATGAATAGTACTAAGTATGTAAGTATGAGTATTAATTACAAATGCCACTTCACGTTCAGATAGGAATACTATGTTTACAACTTATGCGTGAGGGGAAAATCTCGCACGCATCCCGAGTGAGCTGATGGTCGGATCACGCCATGTTTGTGCATACACACACACACACACACACACACACACACATATATATATATATATATGTGTATATATATATATAATATATATATATATATATATAATATATATAGTATATATATATTCATATATATATATATATATATATATATATATATATATATATATATATATATATATATATATATTCTCATACAATATTTCACTAGTTAACTTGCTACGCACACTTGAGAACTTAGACAAAATTTAATTTTAACCAGTGAGATCTTTAACCTATTAATATGTATATATGAAATATGTATATATACATATATTATTTAATATACAAAAGATTTCATTGCATGTTTTCCTTTTGCTAAAATAAACGCGCATATCTGGTGAATTTCTGAAATATGCCAAGAAAACATATCAAAAATAGTCTGGTTCTGTTTTAATGTCGTCGGAGTCATTGATCAACATATTTTCAATATTATATACTTAATTTTTACTCTTCTGAAATTGGTAATATTATCAGGTTTAGTTTCTGTCATGAAATCAAGTGCCGTTCCATGGTTTACATACATATACATATTATACATATATGATTATGATATATGATATATGAATATATTATATATATTATATATATTAATATATTATTAATATATATATAATAATATCTATAATATATGCACATACTTGGGTCCGTGCTTGCGTTCCTACGTGCGAACATACGTTTTTGAAATCTACAAATTGGAAAAAAAATATATTTTAGTCATCCACATACAGTTTCGGAGCCTCGTGATCCCTCCTCAGTGTGTGTGTATGTGTGTTTGGGTCAATGTTCTGACACTGATCTGTATCCATCGCGCTTATGTTTTATTTGGTGCAAAGAACAGGAGCGCCAGTGCAGTGCATTGCACTTGCCGATCTGTTTTGAAGCAAGAACAGATCTGGTATAATCGTGGGACTTATCCTTCCTGGATGTAATGATAAATACAGCACGAAGTGCATTCCAGGTCTTAGAGGTGGAAAGAGTGAAGACTGCTGCTAATGACTAATCTAAATGCGGAAGGAATGCAGTGCCTATCGTTTTGCGTTTTAAGTGAAAGAAAGATTACATAGAATGCTTCAGATAATAAAGTTGAATATTGTTAAGGAGGGAAGTGACTGATTTGGCTATGTTGAATGATAACATGGAATCATGAGATATGGGAAAGTTACTTTTGGCAAAGAGCAAAATAAAGGTTGGCGTAGACCAGGAGTAGAGTTTCAGACGAGTGCAAATGGTGCAGCTGAAGAATATTGATATCTGTTTTTCGGAAGACATTGATTCGCTATTTGATTATTCTAAGACCGATTGCTCTTGACGTTCAAAGTGTGAAACTGTCAAGGAACTGAATTCTAAGTATAACAAAGATGTTATGTGGAAGTTTTGTATAAATGCACAGACTTCTTGTATATGTGTGGTGCAAATTTTCAAGTCATATTTATTCAGAAAAAGAAATTACGAACGTTTATTATCTGTGGATCCCTATTGTGTAATTGACTTTGTAACGTGCACATTATTGTACACCGTATCTGTTATTTGACGCTTCCTTCTCCAGGGATGAGAGATTTTCGATTGGTGGAAGTTTAACATTTCTGCCAGTCACCCATTTTGACTTCTCCCTTAGATTAGTCATCCCAGAATTTTGAGTTGATTTTAATTAATTTTTGCGCTGTTTTCTTGAAATATGCCGAACTTAGTAAAAATGCGAGACCCTTTACTAAATCCTGACTGATACAAAGCCAATCACGCCAGATGAATTCCGACTACATTTCGTTTTCCCATTCTTATGTTGTAGCAGTTCAAGGTAACACGCTCGTTGGAAGTTATTTTTCCTATGTTTTAAATGTTAAAATTAAAATTATGGAAAATTTTGGGATTTGAACTCGCATGGACACACTATTAAGCAGACGGTAGGTAGAATACGCTTTTGTATTTCGCTTTTGGTAACATGCTCACGAAGATGAAAATACAATCATCCAAGAACGTGAGTGATGGTAAACCGCAGTATCCTACTTTTTAACTTTTTTATTTCAGCCTCTTTATCTTCGACTTTGCTTACGTCCATTAGGAAATACCAGTATTTAATATAATGGTGGTGAATACGACCTTTACTTTAAATAAGTTATTTCTTATGTCTACCTCTCCCGACTGTTATTATGTCCAATTAAAGGTTCCTACAAACCCAACCCCCTTCCAACCTGCCCACCCCTC
>NC_087201.1:107181684-107201684 GCF_015104395.2 Macrobrachium nipponense
AAACTGGTCGAGGCGGTAATCTAATTAATGTGACGGATGCCTCCCTTTGCTCCGGGTAAAAATCTTATCTCTGGCAAAAATATCGCCGCGGCAGGATACGACCTGCTGACTGCGATGAGTCATTAGAGTATAAGGCTGGTAATGGTAACGTTAGTAATGATACTGTTTGCAATAATGGTAATGATAGTATTCATGCTTATTTTTAGTCGTTTTTATTGTCTGGAGACCACATATTGACCTTGTCTTTCTGTAATATCATCTTGAAGTGAAAACCTATGAGCAAAGGAAATATCTTTTACAGACCAGAAATGAAACCCAATTACAAATTACATTCTTCAGAAGGTTACATTTTGTATTCGTCTGTCCACTTATGTGTTTGTAAGCAGGATTCTATAAAAAACTGACTTGAGTTTTACAAATACATAAAGATTCATCGGGTTGTTACAAGGAATCTTCATCTGGATACAGGATTTTTTTATCACTTTCTGATTTTGATTTTGTCTGATGTGTATTTGATCGGAGTGAATTACATTCATGGAATTTACAAGGGTATAAAGCCATGCCGTTCAGCGCTTATGACTTTGACACTTGGGGGGAAGTTAGAATGGTAAGACGGGGAGGTAGAGATCCATAAAATAAGTGAGATCAATTACTAGGGTTTAAAAGTGCGCTGAGAAGAAATAGTTAAGAGAGGCTGGCCAACAAGATGGAAGAAGGGAAGCGGTAATGGAGGTAAAGTAAAAGGTTAAATAGTAGATGCAGCTACGGACGGATGGGACGCTGCAAACTCCCTTTAGTATTGCTTACAATGCACCGTGTGAGGTCCACTGATGGCACTATCCCCCCTGCAGCTCGATGTGTATTTAAAGAATCTTATCGTCCTGCTGTTTGTAAGAGGAAACTCAAACGGTACCGAGAACTTTGTTACTTATGCTAACCATACTGAAGGAGACTTGTAATCTCTGAGTACCTTTTCTGTCATCATTTTCCTGTGTACACATGCCATGCATATTAATTATCTTCAACACGAGTCAGCTTTTTTGAAGAGAATTTCTTATAAGGGGAGTGGCACCGCCTATAAGTATGTAAGTGTTAAACTCATGGTCTAACAATATTAATTGTCATAGATATGAACTCACCTCAAAGAGAACGTCATTGCCACAGAAACCACCTCGCAGTAATAGCATTGCAATACTACCAGATCTCTGTGGCAACCCAGCAGAGATATCAAACAAAGCTAACCATGTTTATGCCTGGGAAAAAGTTTTGCTCTGCGACTTGGGCGCGTAATCACGTTACGGTCGTCCGACTAACGAAGAGTTGAAGGCCTCGCCATGTTGAAGAGGCCTCCGGACTTGCTTGCCATCTGTTCGTTTGCATATGCATGTATATTCATGGGAGGGGTTGTGCCATTCGTCGCCGTACATGCACGGGATAAGTGTAATGGCCGAGTTGTTCGCGCGCTTTGTGTGTTAGCGAGTGATTGGCACGGGTTTGGGGCTCAGCATGGAATGCCTTGGCAGGGGGTAAGCGTGGGAAGGACTTGTAGAGTGTTTCTGGTATTAAAGTCTTTGCTAGAATGATAGCAGTTTAAATGTTAATGGCTTCTAGAAAGGAATATTTGTCGACAAAATGGCTCATTTTCAGTAGGTGAACTGTAATTTTCGTTTTAACTATCAAAGAAATTTATTAGTAGTACTTCTGCCAATAGAGATAATAATAAAGACAAAAGCGTTTGTCTTACTTTTTTTGCCACTGTTGTTTTATTAAAGAGGTTTTTCTAGTTTTAGGTATATTTCATAGCCCTTTTAAGAAATATTGCTGTCCTCGGAGAAATAAGCTTTTCTTGCAACTTAAAAAAAAATGTGTATTAATAGAGGAGAGAAATTTCATGGTACTCTTTTATGCGAGATATGATTGGTGTCTCTCCACCTGAAAGAAATTTAGTTTCCCATGATCGTTTTTGTGAGTGTCTTGGTGAACCCATAATGGTTAGGCTCTTGTAGATCCTCCTATTTTGTTCGAGTGCTCTCTGGATATCGTGAATACTTTTCTTATGAGATTAGATTGTTAGCCTGAGTTTTTGATTATAGATATGGCACGGGTAGTAATCATCATTTCCCCGAATTCTCTCTCTCTCTCTCTCTCTCTCTCTCTCAGAAACACACATATGGATTTGCATACATGTACTAATGTATTGAATCGTCACAGGGTCTAGTCAGTGGTGAATAGGTAACCACCGAGGGAAGTCAGCCTCCGTAGTTATATAAGCCTGCTAAATATCGTGTGGGCAGCAACCTCATCCAATAAATACTTGCTGAAATCCAGAAGGCTAACTTCTCTGGGTGCTATAATTGTTTCTTTGTATAATTGTAAAGGTATATATATACTATATATGTATATATATATATGTATATATATATATGTATATATATATATATATATATATATATATATAATATATGCGCATATTATATATATACATAGTATAAAGGGGATAGAGGAGACTAAGAATGAAAGGGTCATAACAGTTCTGAGTATATTGAGGAAGGTGTATGTTAGGATTTTGAAAGAGAAAGTAGAACAGATGGAAGAAGATGGATTGATAAGTGAGGAGCATTGTGGGTTTGCCAAAGGAGGATGGTGTGAGGATTAGTTATTTGTTATCTGTGAGGCATAGCGACCTAGGAAAAAACTGAAGATACTTTCGATGTAGAGATGATGTATTGACGACGTAAGAGCCAAGATGCAGAGCGATATTAAAAGTTTTCATAATAACAAAAGCAAAATTTGTGTTAGAATGTGTAGATGGGCGAGTGAGTGGTTTGGCGAAAAGTGAGTATTGAGAAATAGGAGTGTTGTCTCGATGGCAATTCAATATATCTAAGGATGAAGGGTAGTTAGAAGTCCGAGAAAGGATATTAGATAGTAGAAGTAGCTGTGAAGTTGTGCATGGAGTGTTTTATACAATACTGATTGAGAATAATGGAGAAAGTCTGCTAAAATTAGTGAAAGAAAGGGAAAGTGTTTTCCAAAGAAAAATTTGAGACTGGCGAATGTGAGATTAAATGAGAACCAAGAAAATGAAGCAATGAAACTTAGCATAGGTGACAGAAGAATAGAAGCAGATGATTCGTTTAGGTATATGAAAGTAATATATTGGATAATGATATTATGAAAGAAGAGGTGTCACATAATCGGTGAAGTAAGACAGGTAGCAGGGAGTGTGGGCAAGTCTGAGAACAGAAACTGCAGAAATGAACTTAATTTTCAAATGTAATTTGTAGGTAAAGTAAGCAACAATAAGTAAGGATAAGTGAAAACCAGGAGGATGAAGTAATGATGTTACCAGCGTAGTTGTGGGAGAAAGTGTAGCAGGGTGGGTATAAAGGTTTGGGGAGAGACTGTGAGTATAAGCCAATGCGGGATGGAATGAAGTAATTGTTGAGCCAACTGTTTATTGAGAGGAAAGTTGACGTCGATTGTGAAATAAATAAAAAAAAAAGTGTTGAATAGACTGTGATTATAACCAATTGCGGGATGGAATGAAGTAATTGCTGAGCCAACTATTATGAGAGAGAAGTATGACTGTCGATTGTGAATAAATAAAAAAAAAAGTGTTGAAGTTTCTAAAATCACCTGTTTACATAGTACATGCTGGAAAGGCTGAGAGATGTTGAGGTCTGTAGAAGGGATGAAATGGTAATCGTAGATGAAAACCTGGATCGGTTCATTTTGAGGCGGGTTGGTCTCGTGAAAACAAATTAGAAATGTTAAAAGGGAATATTACAAGGAGAACTGAAATGGACTGGATCCATAGTTTAAATTGAGTATATGAAAGGAAGGGTTCATGATATCAAGACAGAGAGGTAAATGGTGCAATGTTCGAATAGGGATCTGATGCCCTTGTCATGAGCCGTCTTTGTGGGATTTTTTTTTTTTTTTTTTTTTTTTTTTTTTTTTTTTTTTTTGCGTGGTGGGTTCATCCAAAATTCAAGCGCGAAAGTATGAATGGGGCATTTAGAATTATCTTTTACTTTCTTGAGAACGCCACAATACTGAAAAACGTATACGCCTTTCAAACTATAAATGCTGTCCATTTCAGGTCTTCTGGTCACCTACGATAACCATTTCATCACTTCTACATATCTCAATATTTCTCATCCTTTCACAGCATTTACTTCAGTAGAAAAATAACCAGAATAAATTCAGAAAAGAAAGTCTTACATTCATAACGAACTTGATAACATACTGACAGGTGGGAACCGGTTGCTTTCTCTCTCTCTCTCTCTCTCTCTCTCTCTCTCTCTCTCTCTCTTTCTCTTTCTTTCAACAAGAAATAAAAAGAAAGAAATGGAAAGCGCACAAATACTTTTGTCTATGTAAATCAAAGCTGGGTGCCTAACCTGTCTGTAATTTTCTTACATGCATTAATCATTACCGGCCGCTGCCTATATGCACATATAATAGATATAATATATATATATATATATATATGTATATATATATCTATATATATATATATTTGTGTGTGTATGTATGTATGTATTCGTATGTGTGTAAGCGGCAGGTAAAGGGACCGAGAGATTGTGGACTAGGTGGCAGATGTGTCGGCCTCTTAGACAGAATCATTTAACCTTTTCCATTTAATTGGTAGGAATCGGAGAGGCATCGGCCGGCAATGATTAATGCATGTGAGAAAATTACAGACAGGTTAGGTACCCAGCTCTGATTTACATAGACAAAAGAATCTGTGCTTTTTCTATTTCTTTCTTTTTATTTCTTGTTGAGAGAGAGAGAGAGAGAGAGAGAGAGAGAGAGAGAGAGAGAGAGAGAGAGAGAGAGAGCAACCGGTTCCTACCTGTCAGTACGTTATCAAGTTCGTTATGAATGTAAGACTTTCTTCTCTGAATTTATTCTGGTTATTTTTCTACTGAAGTCCGGTAACAATCCTTAATTCTCAGCTCCAGATTTCGTCTCCTTTCCGAACTAAATCAAATTGTCTTTTGAATACTTAATCTTGGCGAACTTCTTGAAAGATTTAGGGTTGCCACTGCGATTGAATTCATCAGGCTTAAAAAAAATGGGTTGTGTTTGATGTTCGACGGCCCAAGTTTCTTTTATAAAGGTCAGTGAATTAGTCTCTGTCTCTAGATTATGGTTTTGGTAAACTGAGTCTCCATTTTCCAAAGTGTACGAAAAAAATATCTTTCCTAATCAAATGGTTTGTTTTAAATAAATATGTATTCCAGCAACATGATATATTCATAGCAATTTTGGTGAGTGTTATAAGACAAGTTCCCATTATGAAAGAATCATTGTGGATGCTTTTCACACTGTCACCATCTATGGTGGGTAGCACATATTTTATATCAGGTAACTAAACTGAAGCTTTACATGTTAGGAATAGATTGAAGGGTTCACAACAGTTTTTGTAGTAGATACGAAAAATGTTATTGATTGTTTCCATTGCCTCATAGACCATCTTGAGAAACACGTAGTTCGGTTTACAATAAGCTATATGTGGAGAACGTATTAATTATTAGAAAGAACTTCAGCACCGAAGTTCATATATTGGAATTTCATCGATACATAGAACATTTCACTGTTCAAAAAAAAAAAAAAACATATAAGTATATCACACACACACACATATATATATATATATATATATATATATATATAATATATTATATATATATATATATATATTATATGTGTGTTTCTGTGTAGTATACAAATATGTATACTACATACTCGTGTATGTAGTATACATATTTGTGTGAGCGTTTGCGCACGTCCCATTTCAGTGGATGACTACACGCTCTCGCCCCAGTGATTCCGTAAAAGAGCGGCGGGCTTCCAGCAGAATCCAATTTATTTATTTATAAGGTATGAGCATCGTTTTTAATTACGTATGACTGCTCGTTAATGGGGAGCGAAAATAATGCAATTATCATTCCAGACCACGATAGCTTTCGAGAGATTTGTTGCTGAAAAAACATTTCTACCGATGCGAAATTCTCTCTTGCTTATTATTTTCCGTAATCATTACGATAACTGTGATTCCATTTGATATCTGCTTCCTTTTTTCGCTCTTTTTTTTTAATTTTTTATCTTATTCTTTGATTCATCTTTTTAATTTTCTTTTGATATTGGTAAGTAGGCTACGTATCCTTGTTTCTTGTAATACTGGTAATGGGTATCCCAATAATTTCTGCTGAGATATCTATACATGAATGTGTAGATATATAAGGAAAAACAATTCTGTTACTTTATTAGAAGACATTTAATCCAATTGCGTGGATAATACTAAGTTATATTAGCAGATAATTTAATTTTGGAAATGTATTGTGTAAAACGCAATCGTATCCTGAATCCTGGGAAATAAGAACATATCAATGGCTTGTGAATGATTTTACCCGATGGGATGAGGTTTAAATCCTCGGAGCCCTTCTGTTATGACTGAATACATTTTTATGGTGCAATGAACACGTTTTTCTCTTTATTTATCTCTATATCAACACCATCTGCCACCCAAAATGGTGAACTTACTCCTAGGAACGCTGGTGTTAGAGGGTTGCTTCAGTGAGAGATTTAGAACTGTACGCTGGTAGTTAGGTATCGCGTCTGTATCGCTCGTTCTCGGCTTTCTAGAGAATCGAACTTTGGATTTGTAAACCGTGGAAGTCATTCCGCTAGAATAAAAGTGTTCAAGTCAATTGCCTTTGGTTTATTGTGTAGTGTAGTGGTTACGTCGGCCCTTTTGTTTGTATGTTTCCTAGTGTATGGGGTAAAGTTGCCAGTTTTTTTTAGAACTGTGTTTGTTTCTTTATCATTTCATATCTTCTCTCTTTGTAGACATTACTCAAGGTTCTTTGCAACGTCCATTCGGCCCTTCGCTGCAACCCCTTTAATTCCTTTTACTCTACCTCTGTTCATATTCTCTTTCTTCCATCGTACTTTCCAGCCTTTCCCAACAGTTGTTTCTTAGTGGAACTGCGGGGTTCTCCTCCTTTTACACCTTTAAAATCTTTCGACTATTAATTTCCCTTTTAGAGCTGAATGACCTTATAGGTCCCATCGCTTGGCCTTGGGCCAAATTCTACATTCCATTCCATTGGGCTATTTATATATTCTTTTAGTGTATTTACCTATTTTTCTGGTCTTAGGATACACCCACACTGCAGTAAAAAATGTCATAAACACGCGCCAGGAGCTTATCGTACGCGCATCACAAGCATTAAACATAAGGCGACGACTTAATTGGTAGTTCTAACCAGTGCGTCATACGAGATTATCCAATATTTGCCAGAGATTCGTTCTCCTCTTACGGTCGTTGACTTGTTTTCAAATTGTTTGTGATGTGTATGCGATAGGATTCTGACTTGTGGTTATTGCAGGTTTCACCGTTGTGTGGACGCGCTCTTATCGATTACTTTGATATCAATTCTAGCACTTCTTTTATTCGTATCACTTCCTTTTCTCTGATATTCAGATTCCCACCTTCCATTTGCTTCTTGCTGTAGCATTTCACCTCCCCCCCCCCCCCCTCGGCCATAGTCTTTCCCCGGTTTTTATTCAACATGAGTTAATTTCCATCTGCTGGAACACTCCTCAACCTTTGAATTGCTTTATATCAGTAGCATAGGCTAATTACCCTTCTCACAGTGAGGAGCCGTGTGCCCAACCACACAATCAGGTGACTCGTTAGAATAGTTTTTTTGTTACGCTGGTTTGTTTTATGGATCCATTAGGGGAATATTTACATCTAGATTAAATGGTAAAAAAAAATCACTATGACGCATTAAAATATAGGTTTAATGTCTCACTTGTGTAAATCCATTTCTTATATTTACAGAAATAAATCTGTACTATATATCCCAACCAAGGTTATACAGTCCCTATTTGTGATGAGGTCAAACTACATTTTCTACTCGTACGAAAGATTATTTTTATCAATTGAAACATATAGACTTATTTCACTTTCATCTCCGTATAAATAGTAATAGGCAAAGGTGTATTTTATGATTTCTTTAAAGAAAGAGAAAACTTTTCGAAAGGGTAGGATTTTCATCGGAAAATAAACGCTATGGTTTTATCTCCATCTTTCGGGACAAATAGATAAATTGATATGTCACTGTGATTGTTATTTGTCAAAATGTTATTTATCTGTTTATCTATCTATTTATATATCAATAGACATACATACATACACACACACACACACACACACACACACACACACACATATATATATATTATATATATATATATATATATATATATATATATATATATATATATATGCGTGTGTTCATGAATATACAGATCATGGTAACTCTTGCATATATTTTTATATGAAAGCTTTATGTGATTATTCGCCCATTACGTAACGTCAATAATCTAATTTCTTTGGAAATAATCACATTGGCAAGATTACACCACAAATGTTTTAGCCATCTGTTTAACCCTTCCCACCACCCTTTGCCACCTCCCTCCCTCCCTCCCTCCCTCAAAGAGATATATATTGAGTCATTGTCAATTTGTTCCAAGCGATTAATTCATTACTCAAGTTATGAACCTGTGCGTGCAAATGCACTAATTCTGTTTGGAATTTAACAAAATCAACGGCAATTATTGAAAATCTGGTTGAGAAGGAATATTGAATTTCCATCGTTTATTTGATAACCATTACATTTTTTCTTTTGGGTATGATTTGATTTTACCGGCTTTTAATGCCTGATTTGCTTGGAAATGACGAACGGAGTGTGATCAGTTTTAATGTTGATTATTGACAGCGTTCACTGGTAAAGGTTACGTTGTTGTTGTTACTGAAGTGTAAAACATCGTAGGCCTAAGGGTTGTATCCACAGACTGAGTGACCGTATTTCAGTGTAAAGGCCCAGTCAGGATATGTATCACCTTTTTTGTTTATTCTCAGAATTATTTCACACGTGTTAATCCTATTTTGCAGTTGTTCCAGGCTAAAGATTTTTGTTATAAGAAAATGCTTATTTCAAAACATTATTTTTTAGTATTATTTTTGAATAAGATTTGTTTGTAATTAACGTTATCTTCCATAATTACAACAGTACTTTGTGTCTTCGTTAAAACTTTTTGCTCTGAGGGACATTGAAAAAGAAAACCTTTCTTTGGTTGTTAAAGGTGTTGCTAATTTTGTTGTTACCACTGTTGCTGACGGCGTTTGAGTTACCCCTGCTTGTGTTATTACACTTGTATAGAGCAGAGGTAATTATCCAGCAAGGAACAGTAGGTTATTACTATCTCACAGCATGTCACGTTTAGTTCGGTTGGTTCCTTTGTCTGTTTATCCGTTCGTGAGCAGGTTTCCGCAAAAGGTATGTAGAATTTTACAAAACTTTCACTGCAAGTTGGCCCACCTGAGTCACAACGACTGTTTAGAATTTGAGAGAAGTAGGAGTGGAAGTTTTACGGAGAAATCTCATGTTTAAGGAACTGAAACATTACATACCATTACCTTAGAGTTTGATTATCAAGTTGATGATGACTTCTGGACTGGTAAAATATGATAAGAAATTAACCTTCGGAGAGAAAGGACCAGTTTTTGGTGTTGACTGCCCAGCTTAGCTGGAGGGTGGTAGTCTAGGAACATAGGTGTATTAGATTGGAATAGGTTTGGGCAGAAAGAAAAGAGGAAAATGATTTGCTATTGCTTAGGACTTAATTAAACTCTTCGTCGGAACTAAACTTGATGATAATTATAAGGAAGTAAAAGTGATTACGTTTCAACTTTCAACTGTTTGTATGCTTTATTTCTAGAAAATGTGGCTTATTTACGAATTTACTTTTGTGGACTCCGTCCTCACACTAGTTTGGTTCCTTGAACACTGAAAAAAAAAAAACACGGAAAGCAATTTATGTAAATGACTATCAGTTACATCAGAAAACTTTTTGAATCATAAAATGCGATATTCTCATCCCGGCACACTGAAGTCTGTCTAACTATTGTAAAATTATTGATACATGTGCATCTTCTGCCTTGTATAGTTACTGTAATTTAAAATCAATGAAGAGATGTCAGTTTATGGAGAAGAATCTTGTAAAAATGTAATTTGTCTTTATGATAATTGATTTTCATTTGGTTCGTAATGTCCTTTATTGGAACAGTTTGTCTTTGTCATAAAGGCTTAACAAAAAAAGTTAATATAATGAACATCTTGTTACCATATTTATGGTGGATACCTAAAACATCTGGCATCAGGGGAAAGTGCTTACTCATTTTTCTGAATGGATATTAATTGTAAGGCTGCTCTCGGTTATCTTGGGAGGTGTGTGTGTGTGTGTGTGTGTGTGTGTGTGTGTGTGTGTGTGACAGTCGCACGCAACGACCTTTGTCCGCCTGAAGGGATGTCTTCGGTAATGTCACAAGGTATCCCTTACTTCTACTTCTACTACCTCCCCGGTAATTAACCTTTTCAGCCTTCCGTCTCTCCCCCCCCCCCCCTCTCATCATCCCCTTTCCCCCCTTCTCCTTTCCCTTCTCCACAGGTGAGGTCTGCCTGGCGTCCTTTAGTCCACCTAAATATCAACCCCAAAATTGCTCTCTGTTTGAATGTACTCAGGGCTTCAGAGTGACGTGTGGTGAGGCCTATAATGATACGCCTTCTTCTTCTTCTTCTTCTTCTTCTTCTTCTCTGGCTACTTAGGAATTTAATGATGGTTCATATGGAGGCCTCAGGCGATGGGTTTGTTTGGTTTTACTAGCTTTTTATATATGAAGTTTAAGCGTTATTTTAATTCCCGATGTAGAATGTTTACTTTGTTATTACCATTTGCTATATTTTATATCAGTACAAATGTTTTTTTGAGAACACAGTTTTTAAACAAATAACATAGAATTTTGTATAAATAGTTTTTTTTATAGTATTTCACTTTTACTCACGTTCTGACTCTGCTTTGCAGCGCTTTCCACTTACTTCATTCCAGCAAAATAATGATTGGCAGATCACGTTTTCTTTTAGTTACAATAAACACTCTGAATCGCAAATCCTAATGAGCATTCCTGTTATGTTTAGTGCTGTGTGAGTGGAGGTTATGTCTATTCCTAATCTGTCAGATGTCTTTTTGATTCGGCCAAGTAATTATTTATGGTTTACAAAAATATTTGCTCAGAAGATTTTAATGTTGGCGGAGATGCTCGCTTTTTGTTATTTCCGCTTGTTATTGATGATGCTACTGCTGGTTTGAACAAGAGTTAAATATAAAGAGAGGGATGTTACAGGGATCTGTTGCATTTACTAGATTGCAAGACTCTCTCTCTCTCTCTCTCTCTCTCTCTCTCTCTCTCTCTCTCTCTCTCTCTCTTATTTTAACTATGCTATCTTTGAACCAAATTGCTTTTAGAAATGATAGCATTTTCGGTCAACAAATTGATTGTTAGTTTTAAAGGACCTACGTTGCGAGTAACCTAATGCCTCCCATCCAGTCTAAGCTTGAAATAAAATGACTAAGACGTTGGAAGACTTAACGGGATAAACCGTCAGAAATAAATGGATCCACCTCTTGTAGATATGAACGTTTAAAAAAAGATCAGAGAAAACCAGATCTGGGAGAAAAGTTATTCTATATTTTATTCATCTTAGACCTGAATTTTTTATTTTATTTTATTTGTTATTTGATTGAGGCAGGTCGGCCATTTTCCTGGAAAAGGAAATCTCACAGTAGACTCGCTTTTATCCTTCTATTTTGCGTTCTATTCTGTGGTTGCTTTTGCTTGAAATGAACCAGCCTTCGGTATAAAGAGATTCCATAGGCCGTCATCAGGAGGGAAAGTCGCTTACCGTTTTTCCCGTTATTCTGAGGACACTGAGAGAGCGAGTATGAGAAATGCGCATGTTGCGGTTAACGTGGTTGAGTGTCCGCTGTTTTTATTCCATGTGGGAGCCTATGATGATAATAATTTTGGTTAAAGTCTTTTGTATACTGGATGGAAAATTTGTACGTGTATTTTGACTTATGCTCTTGTGTATGTATACATATAAAATGAGTTTACATGTGCAGTATGTATTTGTTAAATTCGTCCGCTTCCATTACCAAACTTAAAGTTTTATTTATAAAGTGATGTTGGCGTACCACCTCGGTGGCCGCGAGTTCGATTCTGGGGCATTCCATTGAGGTGTGAGAGATGTGTATTTCTGGTGATAGAAGTTCACTCTCGACGCGGTTCGGAAGTCACGTAAAGCCGTTGGTCCCGTCGCTGAATAACCACTGGTTCCATGCAACGTTAAAGCATCATACAAACAAACAAACAATCTCTCTCTCTCTCTCTCTCTCTCTCTCTCTCTCTCTCTCTCTCTCTCATTTACATTTTCAGAAGTATACGTTTAAAATTTTAATTTCTATTTCGAAGTGAGACGCACACAATCCATTTGACCTTTCGTGCTCATTTATTTGTTTTTTTCCTGCCTTTCGGAGGCTTAGTAGCATTTAATCTTTATAAAACGTCTCGTCTTATTATCCAAGAGTTAGTCGTTTATGCTAAGGAGGAGGATGAAAAAACATAGAGCCGCCATACGAACCGGCGACAAGGGTTCATATAATATTTTCATGGTCCAATAAAAAACCACAACAAGTTGTTAAGAACCAATCACTGAAGCTGTAATAACCTCTTCTGCTTGAAACCGACGGTGATGACGCCTCCAGATGATGATGAGAGAGAGAGAGAGAGAGAATATACTGATAACTTGTTTTGTAAGAAGAATGCTGTTTGGTTTGTCTGTTTGTGTATCTACCTTTCTGTCTTGTATTCCTAAACCGAAATTTAACCGTTTATATGGAGAGGAATGCTCTCTCTCTCTCTCTCTCTCTCTCTCTCTCTCTCTCTCTCTCTCTCTCTCTCTCTCTCTCTCTCTCTCTCTCATTACTAAACCAAAATTTTGCCGTTTAAAACTTAAGCCAAAATTAGTGCAAATATTTTTGGTGCACAGTAGAACTTATTGCCACACCCTCTAATATCCCTCAAATAGTTCTGCAACAACCGGTAAGCCATCAGATATCAAATTTACTTTGCACAGATTAGCCTCTTTCTCCATCCATTCTTTCGAAGTCTCTCTCAATCTATATGCATTTTTTCACTCGTTTTCAAGACCCAACCTTCTTTTCTTTCCAAATGCATTCTTTTTTCCCCTCAAGCATAGCTAGGGGCGGACCTACGTTATGTGTCCCGTTGACCCTAGTAACATAAAGTAATCGGCTAAGTCGAAATTGAGGTAAAACACAATATTTTTCCAGTTAGTTTCGGACTACAGTTTAGAGCTGAATTTTTAGGTCATACCCCACTAACGGAATCTTCGGTTAATCTACGATTTTTGCAGTCTTTTACTTGAGATATTGAAATTTGTACTATATATACATATTATATATATATATATATATATATATATATATATATATATATATATGTATATAATTTATATATATATAATTCTATTTTATATATATATATATATATATTATCTATATCTATACATTATATATATAATATATATATATATAATATATATTAAGATATATATATTATGTTAGTAGAGAGAGTGAGAGAGAGAGAGAGAAGAGAGAGAATTGTCTCATATGAACTGGATGGAGAAAGTTTTATATTAAAACATAAAAGGTTGTTTATTTTTGTCCTTATTCATGTTGGGGAAAATGAAACAAAGGACTATGTGATAATTACTCCAACTTCTTTTGAGTGGCCACAAACATTCTGCAGTAAACAACAAAGGCATGTACTACAGTTAGAAATATTACGAGTTTCCTGGATAAAAGAAGACTAATTATACCCAGAATAGGAGAGAGTTTTGTCCGGTTCGTGTACTTCAATAATTATCTTTGTAGATTTAAAGTTAGAGATCAGGTTGTGGAAGAGAACAAACGAAGCCTATACTGTTGTGGTATATCCTAAGACTTTATGTGTGTATGTGCGTATGTATATATTAGTAAATATTATATATGTATATATATATATATATATATATATATAATAGTATCATATATATAATATATATATATACATACACATATGAGTTGTATGTAAAAATTTGGTGGTATGTCGTATATATATATGTATGATTTTGCATAAGTGAATGTAATGAAATTTGTAAGCGTGTAATAAGGGATAATAGAGGTAAATAAGCTAAGTCCTATAATTCTGCAAGTTTATTTATGTACATTATATATATATATATATATATATATATTATATATATATATATATATATATATATATATATATAATAATAAAGCAAACTTTTCACCGTGGGTGTTCCGAGCTCTCATTTAAACGAACCCTGCAGGCTTACAATTGATCCAATTATAATACCACACATCCTCCCGCTCGTCCTTCCTAACCTCCCCCACTCCACCCACCCACCCCCTCCTTAACTCTCCCTTGAAAATAGAATAAAAAAAATTGAGGAAAAAAAAAAAAAAAGACATCCATGAAGGGAATCTGTATCTCTGCCCGTCATCGCACACAGTATCGAGCACACACGATCACCCAGGAGGAGACCGGAGGTAACATTTGTGTCGGCGAGGGTGGTCCTCGAAGTAAATTGTCATGTAGTCTGCCGTAATGGTACGGTTTCTGACCTGTAAGGCCTCGCTGGTTTGTTGTCGGCTGGGAAAACGGTTGGTGATGGAAGCCCCGCGCCGGTTCGGGCGGCGATGAGAGATGGTTGGTACGGTATTCCTCCGTGAGTGGTGCTTATTTTTGTTGGTTTTATTTATATACCTTAAGGTGGGCTTAGTCATCTTTAGGATGTACTGTAAGCAACAGGTAGTAATATAAAGTATGAATGAATTATATGATGCAGTTTAAGCAACATGCATTGATATAAATATGAATTATATTATCTTATTTTTACATCAGTTTTTCGCATAGGTGTTGGAATCTCTCAACTATTATTATAACCAAAATATAACGTTGGAAGAGCACACCAAATATGGAAATTCTTATAGTATATTTCACTTGTAAGATCAGTTCGTATTAATATCTGTATGTCGCTTATTTCATATTATTAATCTATTGAAGATGGCTTAAAGAACTATAATCCACTTAGATAATTGTTGATAAATTGGATTACAGTCTTAAGGTCCCGTAACAGAGATCATCGCTTTGAAAGAGTTTTGTTTCTCACGCACAGACATACATATTAAACGTATAATACACACACACACACATATACGTATATATAAAATTTATATAAATACAATAAACATACATACATACATACATACATACATACATACATACATACATAAAGAAAGTATGTGGTATCATATACGTTATGTTACTTAATTTATAGCAAGAAAACTATTCCTGTAATAAACTGAATAGTGAAGACAGTAAGTACAGCTATCCTGCATGACGCAACCTATATTTATGCGACATCAACTTTAGGAATTAGTATTCCTTTCGGCAGTGTACGGTTATCAGGCTACTGTCTTGGACTTCGACTTTTTGTACCCTTTTGCATGAAAACTTATGCATGGATATTAACTTTTTTTGCACTAGAGTATTGCCTACTTACTCGTGTCTTTTATAATGGAAGTGAAAATTTTTATAATGCTCGTATATTTTTCATATTTTGATTAGGTAGATGCTGCGGGAAAGTGCGACTTCGTATGTGTATTTATTTATACATTCAACTAACGGTGGCTAATATTTTGATTTTCTAATCCCGTTTATTTTTTTTTATTCTTACCCTTGGAATTACTCTTCTGCACCATCTTCAGATGAATGAAATTCTTCAGTATACCTGAAATGCGTCCACCATAATAGAACGATATAACAGCATTAATGATTATTCGTAAAGCGTTTAATTAAACTTCTTACCGACGATTTATGATCCCAGGTAAATCATCATAACTCGTTCCTGTGCAAGTGAGTGTTAATCAGTTACATTACCGTATCGTGCTCCTGGTTCTTAATTGTACTAACTTGCAGAAGCTTTTTCATTCCTGACTGCCAATTCATGGTATTAACAGTGTGTCTTTGGTGACTGGGTGATCTTTGAGCGCTTTGCGTTTTATGGTTACAGTTGACTTCTATTAATTGAGATGTACAGCAGTATCAAGAAAATTATCCATTGAAGACCAAAACCCTCTAGATTTTATTGTTATTAACGTTGTTATCTGTGAGATCATATACGAAAGCTTTGAGTTGCTTATTGGACATGTAAGCAACAATTTTTCTAATACGGTTTATGAGGGCTAATAAGGATAATACGAAACGAAGATGTTCGATTGCAAACGACTTTTTAATATGGGTATGAAATTTCGAGCAATTTAGCCTGGTTCTGTGAGACTTTGTAATATAAGGATTTGGATTAAATGTTCAGGCCTGTTACCAGTATTTAAGTTGGTCATAAAATCTCGGGATTTTTTTCGAGTAGAATTTTGAGTCGTTTTCGATGTCAATGACTATCGGAAAAATGGGTTAAAAAAATTGGAAGAATTTGGAGAGAGTAAAAAAGAAGGCAAGTACACCATCTGGTTTTTCTCCAGTTTCTGCATTATGCTGCTCATCATTACATTGTTTAACATTTCCTTAATCGTTTGTAATTTTAATGCATTTATTCTTAGCAAAGAGTGAACGTTTACTTGATAATATTTTCCAATTTTCCAACATTTATCTGTAGAAATGCATCAACAAATATTTTGTTTATGTTTTTATTTTTACTATTTGATTATGCTTCTTCAGTTAGCTACTCTTAAAAAGAAAGTTTATGTAATGGGTTAATAGTACCTTGATAATAATGTTTAAATACATTGATAACAATAAGTGACGTTAATGATTTCCTTTCCTAACACCATCTGCCTGAGATTCTCTCTCTCTCTCTCTCTCTCTCTCTCTCTCTCTCTCTCTCTCTCTCTCTCTCTCTGTCAATAAATCAGGCTCGAATATTTTCATATCCACTTAATGAAGGTACCGGAGTTGTCCCTCCTCGTCTTCATGGACCATCTCTTTGTTGGTTTTGCAAGAGCCCCCAAGACTCTCGCGGAGGAGATCTTCACGGAGGATTAAGATAGAATTTAAATGAAAAGATTGGCAGTCATCCTCTGATAACTTAATATTTACGACAGTCATGAAAGGCTTGGCTGAGAGAGAGAGAGAGAGAGAGAGAGAGAGAGAGAGAGAGAGAGAGAGAGAGAGAGAGAGAGAGAGATTCTTAACCTAATTGGTACGAGAGGGGTAAGCATGTATAAAATTTCGTTTAATTGGTTTTCTAAAGAAAGCCAAGGAAACTGTTATTTTATGTTATTAAATTGAAAGGGCATAGAAATGTTGTGTAAAAAGTTCGATTTTAATCGAAATGACGATTCGTAAAGGGACGGTATTTGTTGATTAGGATTGTTGGTTTAGAAGTGGGATGGAAATGATGGTTAAAAGAAGGCGAATTGTAATATTGAGGTATACTAGAATTTGGAGCGTATTTCACTTCCAAGCCGTTGTCTACCAAGAAAACTAGATATTTAGAGAAACAAAGAGCTGGTTAAATTCAGTTGCTCAGAGTCTGCACAAAAATATGATTTACGAGCTCAGCTGAATTGTATGCGTCCTAAAATGAGTTCGCCCAATGTAGAATGTGGGATGCCCAGGTCCCTCCTAAGGGGCATTCCCATGAGGTGCCCCAGGGCCTTGCCCACAAACCAAGGGCCCTCTTTAAGGATATTTTCTTGAGTATACCATTGGCCACGCCCACTAGTAGCTGTTCTCATATGTCGCTCACGCCTTTTGCGATTAACACTGATAAGCAGTTGTGGATATGGGCGGTGGCCATAACCTCGACTACGCCATTGATGTTTTCAAGTTGCATTTGATGATAACGAGCGCTCTTTTATTAATGGGCAGACGTTTATAGTCAGGCCGGGCAGTAGCTTCACTATAGTGAAGACAGGGCGATATCCTAGTATGTTCATACCTTTATAACTTTCTCATCTCCGTACGCGTTTGCCCCTTATTATAAGATACTGTAGACGACATATATGTTACGTCTACCAAGGTTACGTATATAAAAGTTGGTAGACAGTTGTGCTTACTAATGTACAATTTAGATATAGTGGGTTACTTTACGGTAATTATGCAAATTCTACTCAAATTTGGTGCCGTTAGAGATATCTGGCAATTACTGTCATTCAGTGACTACCCTACTAACGTCACATTGCCCGCGGTTACATCTCACAGACCCCATATATGGTGCAGTAAACATTAAAGGCTGCGGAAAGTATGAGCGTTCTGCTGTCATTTCAGCTAGCGATAACAAATGCTTCTACTTTCCTCAGAAAGAGAGAGAGAGAGAGAGAGAGAGAGAGAGAGAGAGAGAGAGAGAGAGAGCAATCTCGTTACCCTGACGACTAACAGCTTTTCAGGCCTTAGTGAACTGTCGCTTGTAATTGCATTGTTTTCTTTTTCTCTCTCCGCATCTTTGTCTGAGTCTGAACGAAAGGAGGAGGAGAGGGAGAGGCGAAGGTTATTTTTCTTTTAGGGTATTGAGGTGATGGTCTACCTCAGCCACCCCCAGCCCCCTTCCCTAGCCCCAACTCCCTGACTTCCACCACACCTGTTCTGCCATTTTCAATGAGTATGATGGCTCTATCGGAGCGATTTCTCTCGACGTCTCAAGGGTGCTGCCGCGGGATGTTGTTATCGTCATTGTTTTTGTTGCGGTTAAGGGAAATTGCCTTGAAGGATTACTTAAGCCTTTGGCTTTGAGTAGTTTTTCTCTTATTTCCATTTATGGGGTTAGTTCTTTTCTTAGCATCTATTTAAATCTGATTTGCATGGACGATTGTTTTTTTTTTTTTTTTTACCTTTTCTCTCCAGGTAAAATAAGGTAATGAAGGAGTTTGAAAAAACAAAACTAGTCCTTAACCGCAGACATATGAAAGCGGAATGCCATTCAAATGAACCTAGGCATGAGCATCTTTCTATTCACCGTGAAATGAATATTTGTATTTTCTTATATACTGGTTTTCTTTGTGTGATTTGTTAGTTCCTCTCAGTGATGTTTATGTTACCTTTTTGCCTGCTGTGTGCTGCTTACCACGGAATTCCTATTCCTTTTCTGTCATTCATGGTGTAGTTTTATTTCGAGTCTTTTCGTTGGGTTTCCTCCTGAATGTCCCCTGATTATATCGCCAAAAATCCTCTTTTATTATCCGTCTGTTTTAATCCACATTTCATATTCCATCCTTTCTGAAGAGAAGTTTTCTTTTACCGTTAAATTTACGCATGTTTTTCCATTCATATCGAGACTTTCTCTCTCTCTCTCTCTCTCTCTCTCTCTCTCTCTCTCTCTCTCTCTCTCTCAATGTGTATTTAAGCAAATGTCCACGCACTCCTCACCATTTTGTCTCCCAAAAAACTTGAAATAATTTCATTAGGGGGAAACTTTTATTTAACAGGGGTTTCCTGCGGTGGTTGGGAGTCTGGCACAGAATTTCTTTATTTGTTTGGTTATTGGGATTGGTGTTGATGTTGGTGCCTGTGAGTGGGTAGGAGAGGGGGACGTTGAAAAGGTGGTATTAGAGATAAGTGAGAGAACATGGTGGTTTTTCCGTTTCTTCCTCAGTACCTAAATCAGATGAGACTTGTCACCTCACAGTTTGATTTTTTTTCTTCGCCTTGTGAAATGTTTTATATTATTTTTTCTCTTTTGCGAGCAGAATTAGTCAACTTTGTGTACTTCTGATAAAAGCATCAATTGGAGACAAATCTGTATAAATTAGCGGGTAAACTTTTTCGGTTTAGCTGAGTTAAGACATTCCTAAGACTGCATCCCGTAAGTAACGATGAATGCTCTTTCACATTCATTGTGTTGAGTTGGCCATAGCTTGCAATGCTTTCAATAATCACTGGAAGAGGTAATGAAGTATAGTGGACACTTAAGCGTACAATGATCATTCAGTGATTGATTTTAGTTAATAGTTAATATAAAATAAAAAAAATAACACCA
>NC_087201.1:107206684-107241684 GCF_015104395.2 Macrobrachium nipponense
CCATTCCCCTGCCTACTCCGCCTCCATTGGGGCGGACAAACTGGTGTGCTGTGGTGGATGGTTGTTCATCCGGGGGAGGACAAACAAGATTCACTCGGATTTTATTATTATAGATGAAAAACTGAGTGCGTCGAGTGGCTCAAGGTGGCAGTGTAGGCAAACTTTTATTTATTAAAGGATTGCCCAACCAATTTCCTTAACTGAAGTGAAATGCTCGGGTTGATTATTTTATAGAATACGATCGACTGAAGTGAGGGGATGTCATTACTCTGGCAAAAATCTTATCATTATTGTAAAATTATTTTTTAGAGTTTGTATAGTATTATTGAAGAGGGCCGTCAATATTATGAACTGATTGAAAGCGGCTCCTTACGGAAGAAATCAGTCGATGGAACGAAGCATTAGAAAACGCGACCTTATCATTTAGTCTTCATGGTCCATTGACGAATCCCGCTTTTTAAGGAGAGGATCTATTTCTTCGAGTTAATTCTTATTTCTCTCTCTCTCTCTCTCTCTCTCTCTCTCTCTCTCTCTCTCTCTCTCTCTCTCTCTCTCTCCTAATTTTATTCTAACCGAGAATAGACGAAGTTTATTGAGTTGAGTCGAATTTTCAAGCTGCTGGTCTTCAATAAGGAGGTACTAAACTAGACTGTAAAAGATAAAAGTAGCTAGACCATTATCGTAGAATGGTACTACTGATTATTTGTATGACAGGGCAAAAACTATTGCTTAGTTTTTTAAGTCGTCTGCAAAAATCAAATGTTGCCGAAAAATATATGGGCATACCCTACAGTGAAGGATATCATTGTGGAGAAAATGTAGAATATTCATTATTTTCCTGAAATGTCAGTAGTTTAATTACTATGATCTTGGGATATCGTTATGCAAATGACTATTTATCAGATTTTATTCAAACTGAAGGCGAGAATGCTTTGTTAAGGGTTAATATCAAGATCTGAATACCAAGGATGTTTTGTGGATTCCGTGATTTGTTTATTTTGCCTAAAAACGGTAGATTTCCAGGACCATCTTATTTAAGCTCTCTTCTGAAAATGCTCTTCATGAGTGTCTATAATCTTATCAAAGATAAATAAGATGTGGTATATTCACTCAGAAAGCGTAATAGTGTCAAGGTTGTTGATTCTGGATTAAAGGAAAGAAAGTGGTCACCGAGATACATAAAGAAGAGAAAAAAATCGAAGTATTTTTAGGTAAAAATATAAATTTCCAATTCGAAATCTGTGCAAAAAGGAGCAGAGAGAGAGAGAGAGAGAGAGAGAGAGAGAGAGAGAGAGAGAGAGATCCAAGTAAATTAAGACACAAATTCTAAATATGAGGAAAAAAAATATCACGAAGTCGTGCCGTGTCTTTTGTGTATATCAACAAGACTATCAAGTATCCCTAGAGAGGGCAGCACTTGTCCCATTAATCATCTAATTAAATCTCCTCTCTCTCTCTCTCTCTCTCTCTCTCTCTCTGTTTCCTTTTTCTTCTATCACACTTCATTGTCGACGTGAAGCAGCCGCGGCAGCCTTAGCAGCAGGCGCCGACGACGACAGATGCATAGCCTGAGGCGGTTGTCTGTCTCTGTGTGAGATCTTCATGTCACGAGTTCGCTGGGGAGAGTTAATAGGAGTTGAAAGGCCGCAGCGCGACGCCTGCGCGTTTTGTCTGAAGTTTACGAAGGATTTATTCATCGCTCTGACTCATAGAGAATCTTAACACGCCGAGAGAGAGAGAGAGAGAGACTTTCTTTATCTATTTACTTACAAGCTACGCTTGCCCTTCCAAATATATATTTTACTTATTGTCTTTTACATGAGAGCGGCAGACATACCGCAATACGCACAAAGCTCGTGAGGGCTTGCTTGTTAAGTATATCTTAGTTTAACCAGACCCCTGAGCTGATTAACAGCTCTCCTAGGGCTGGCCCGAAATATTAGATATTTTCACGTGGCTAGGAACCAATTGGTCACCTAGCAACGGGACCTACAGCTTTTTTGTGGGATCCGAACCACATTATATGGAGAAATGAATTTTTATCACCAGAAATAAATTCCTCTGATTCCGCGTTGGCCGAGCCGAGAATCGAACTTAGGACCACCGGATTGGTAGCCGAGCGCGAAAACCACTCATCCAACGAGGAACTTGTTCACACACACATCCGACTCGTTGTGTAAGCACCATTATTCACAGACACCTAGAATATAACCGGCATTTTCACACCAAGGCTTGATTGAATTCGATCTCTGTCATCTTGGAAAAAGAGACCGGAAGAAAACAAAATCAAGTGAAGTCAAGAAATGGGATGAATAATTTCATCTAATTTTCTTTTCCTTGGCATTTCGAACTTCTCATTTACCTTTCAAACCTTCAGAAGCTAGTAATGTGTGAGTGGTAAAGTATATGATTTGTATTGCGCAATATGTTGGTGGCTGATGAAGGTTGATTGCTGAATATAAATTGCAGCGGATGCCATAAGGCATTTCTTTTGACAGATGGCATACTCAGAAATTGTAATTGGAATCCCGTAGCTAAACTGGTATGCGGTTCATCACTGAGTGGGCTATTCAGGTGCACGCATCCTGTCACATTGTGCAAATGTAGGTGAACATGTAAGTGTGTATACACAGATGTATAGCTAATAGATAAAGGTATAAGCACTGCAGGATGTCGTCTTCATGTCGCTATCATGATGATGGAGAAGAGAGAGAGAGAGAGAGAGAGAGAGAGAGAGAGAGATCCGGTTCTTTATCAACTCGTGAAGTATACTGCTGTTACAGGGTGTGAAGGTTTTAAGATCACATTGATGCCCGAGAGAGAGAGAGAGAGAGAGAGAGAGAGAGAGAGAGAGAGAGAGAGAGAGAGACCTTAATGAATTGCCTGCATGTGCTCTAGTGAAAGCGATAAATATGAGGGAAACTAAGTACTCTCCACACCGCAATTAAATCGTAGACTTATGAGGATGCGTATGAATCACTCTGGCCCTCTTCCTCCTCCCCCTCCCCCCTCCCCTTATCATAATATTTTCTGGTGCATTGAGAGATATACACGAAATTCATTCATCATTTTTAACTCTATTTACTCTCGCCTGGTATCTGTAGGAAGCGAGCGGGCCCAGCTAGTGCTGCGGATGAATACCACCTGTCGTGTTAGGTAATGACACTTATCCTTGTCTTGGTTGCACCCCTTTCTATCTCATTACGCATTTTTAATCATGCGAACCTTTACGCTTTATATATATATATATATATATAATATATATATATATATATATATTATATATATATATATATATATATCCAACCCGGACACAGAAAAATAAAAGGAGTACCTCGAAAATGTGTTGAAATAACACGAAACTGCTGGGTGCTACTTTTATTTTTCCTGTGGGCTTGGCTAAATAAATATATTGTCACGCGCTATTAAGTGACCTTAAGCATATATATATGTATTATATATATATAAAAAATATATATATATATACTATATATATGTATATATATATATACTTATATATATGTGTATGTATAATGCCATATATATATATTATATTATATATATTATCTATAAAGTATATATATAATATATAATAATAATAATATATAACATTATATATATATATATATATATATATATATATATATATATATATCTCGTAGGCCCCAAACAAAATAAATTCCACTGTGGCAGTTAAAAAATGCCTATAGCCGTACAGCGCATCCGAATATATATATATATATATATATATATATATATATATATATATATATATATATATATATATATATATATATATATATATATATATATATATATATATATATATATATATATATATATCGGATGCGCTTATACGGCTAAAGGCATTTTTTAACTGCCACAGTGGAATTTATTTTGTTTGAGGCCTACGAGATTATCGCTGCAAACCAATATTCGAGGGGAAAATAAACGGAGAAATTCGCCTTCCGCACAGGATTCGAACTCCTTTCGTAAATGTATGGAGTTAACAGGAGGTCAGTGCTGTTATAGGAATAGCTACCAGTAGATTTGATATATATATTTCAGCTAAGCCTAAAACGCTGTGATATGTTGATGCAGATGTTTCTGGTCAGCATTAGTAAACTGCATTTTAATTCAGCAAATATATATTTAAACATGATCTAAACTTGGGATATTTGGATTCTTAGCATAGTTTATTAGTTTGTTCTGGATGGAACAATTATGTTTGGATTCAGATCCTGTCACGGGAAGTGAAAGTTTTTTCGCTTATCTCCAGGTTGAATAAACTTAAAGTGATAAGTGTTTTAAAAAAAGTGCGAGGACGTCGAGAAGTCAGGAGACGATTATGGCTATTATAGATAATTATGTAGTCTGGGATTTGTGGAGCGTAGATTTTATACACACACACACATATATATATATGTATATATACATATATATACATATATATATATATATATATATATATATGATATATACTATACATGCATATATATATATATATACATAATATATGTATATATATATATATATATATATATATATATATATATATATAAATTTCCATGGCTAAAGACAGCATATCACTTTGTGAGCTTTAGATATATTTGTTTATATGCAAATGAAGATTTCATCATCCATATGTATATTGATTTACTTTAATTTTATCTTCATCTCCTACTTTATGCTCTGTTAAATCCCAACACTTGAGAATTATATGCATGACGTACTTATATATACATATCAGGAGACGATTATGGCTATTATAGATAAATATATATGTCTGGGGTTTTGTGATGCGTAGATTTATATATATATTTTATTTATTTATATATATATATATATATATATATATATATATATATATATATATATATATATATATATATATATACACACACACACATATATATATATATATACACACACACACACACATATATATATATATATCTATATATCTATATATATATATATATATATATATATATATATATAGATATATATATAGAGTAATATAGAACGAGAAGTAGGAAGAAGAGTAGAAGAGAGATAGGGAGGTAGAAGAGGAATAGAGAAGAGAAGCGAGAGAGAGAGATATTGTATATGTATGGATCGTTTGAACAAGCGTTCTTTTTCAGATGTACTGTTTTCGTTATGCAACGAATTAATTATAGCCTAACTTTTTTTTTATATAGATTTCTTTGATCTTTGCACACAGAAGAAAAAATAGGTTGGAGTCTCTGAAATGATTTCGTCCAGGTCTTATACCACATTGATTTTCTATTAAAGAGGAAATTCCCACCCAGCCATCTTTATAGTATAATTCTAATCAGATGTTTTTCCCACACAGGTAACCCGAGGGAATTTCTCAGCTCTGGGCGATCTTCGTTTTTTCCCTTTGAAGCATTAGAGTTGAAAGATGTGGAAAAATGGAAAGAAAAGTGACGTTTAATTTTGCTTTTGACATTCGCCCACTCTTTATTGACGTAAACACTTTCTCTCCCTCCTCTGTAGTCATGTTTACTTCTGCATTTTGTATGTAGCTGCAATCCCTTTAGACTTGTTAGAGGGGGTGGTTACAGAAGTTACGTTTTTTAAGTAAACACGTTCACTTTTTCCAAAGGTGTTTACTTGTATAAAAGTTAAGTGTGAAGTGAACATAACATCAATATTTGTTAATGAATCTAGAATTCACAAAAATAAAATAAGCGGATGTTATTGAGATTTTATTCCTAGTTCATACATCGTTAACCTTAAAGAGGAAATTGTATATTACTCTTGTAATATGTAATTCTCGTTGGCATCCTTAGGAGACATCACACTTCCCTGAGACGATCTAGACCTTATTTGCCCTGAAGGCACAAAAATTAAATTGTTTGAGCCTTTTCATTTGTTGAAAGAAAAAAACTAGAATACTAAATAAATCTTCCAAAAACTTGAAATTGTCGAATTTCAGATATCCCACAATAGCTTTGCAATGTATTTGTTCATATTTATGTTTACTTGAAAATAAAGAGAAATAATTTAATATTCCGGAGTTTCAAAAACATTTCGCCGAACTCTCGTGCATTAGATTTTACGGGAGTTTCAAGAATTTTTCATCTTGCATGGATATTACATAGTGGCAACCCCTCCTCTTCCCCGAAACTCCCCTTCACCTGCTTTCTCTATCTTTTATCTGTCGGTCTGTCATCCTGTTTGTGTCTCGCGCTCTTTGCTTTATTGGAGTCTGAAGAATCCTTCATCCTTTATGGATCCGCCTACGTTAGTGGCACTCATGTCGTGAAGGCAATACGTGTCACAGAGATCCTAAGTAATACCTGTCGTGATATATCACAAAAGACTGCGCAGTTCTGGGAGGTTTGTAGCACACGTACCCACCTAAGATGATTAAGTCTCGAGAGAGAGAGAGAGAATAATATGCATTTAAGTATGCTTTTGTTTTTCGTGTATAATTAGAGTACGCTTATTTCTTTCATGGGGAAATATATTTTCGTTATTTTTGTGGTTATTATATATATATATATATATATATATATATATATCTATATATATATATATATATATATATATATATATATATATATGCATATATGTGTGTGTGTGAAAGAGGCTTATTTTATTTTATACTTGGTTTATCCTAGAACCAGCACGTAAAGGTTGAAATTGGTAGTGACTGCTATTACTGTCTGATCTTTTCTCTGGAGCTAATACCAACTAGGAGAAACTGCCTGTTGCTGAACACACACTTATAAGTATACATACATACATATATCCATACATACATGCATGCATATATATGTATGTGGGAGGTGTTTTGATATGTTTAAGATTTTTTATTTGTTGAAATATATCCTTATATAATTTGACGCGCTCCACAAAGCTTAGCGGTACTTTACAGAAGGCCTGTGTTAACACATTTAACGTACTTTTAATCATATTTCTGCAATTTTAAAGCATTCTCTCGGATTTCTATTTAAGATAATTCTGAAAAGTGGTTTTGTCCCGTGGGATGACGATGGCTCCGTCGGCCCTAGTTTTTTTTTTATTTTTTTTTTTTTTTAATGATATAATTATACGGATTGCTAATAACGCACATCTGTTGATTGTTCGTCTCCGAATTCACTGTCGCTGCTAGAGAGAGAGAGAGAGAGAGAGAGAGAGAGAGAGAGAGAGAGAGAGAGAGAGAGAGGTGTAAACTTGAGTTGACGTGGCCTAGGTATATTTTCCACCAAAGTCGTACCTGGGTGCAGATTTGAGTCACGGCTTTTTTTTTCTTTTTCTTTTTTTTAATCCTCTGGAGAAAAGAACGATCCCCGACTGAGTGGGTCTGTGAGTAATTGCGAATTTAGTTGGAAAAGGCTGAGGGATGGAAGTAGCAAGTGTCGTCTTTATATTTTCTTTAAATTTTCCAGTTACCTTTGAGTGAGATATTTACAGATACTTTAGTTTTAGGATTTATTATTGTTATTATTATTATTTCATATTCGACCGACTGTTAATATTTTAATAATGGTTATTAGCATTGTTTCATCAGAATTCTCTCTCTCTCTCTCTCTCTCTCTCTCTCTCTCTCTCTCTCTCTCTCTCTCTCTCTCTCTCTCTCTCGACCTGCGCTGGCACTCCATTAATTTCAACTCAGCCTATTTTGAAAGGATATAAAAGGGAAAGAGAAAAAAGAGAGGTCGCTTATTTACGCACCAGGTCATTTCTCTCCTTGGCTGGGTGATATACGTAAACAATTAGCGACCATATTCAACGTCCTGTCGTAGTTTACGCTCTTTTTATCATTGGGGATTGGTGGGGGTGGGGGTGATGCTACTGGTAGAGAATACGTGAGGGGAGAGGGTAAGGGGGTATGGGGTGCCTCTGGGTTATATAGATAGCCAACAATAATATAATTTTTTATTTGGGGTTTCGGTGGATTTAAATGAAGAGTAATGGTTTTTGCCTTGCGAGAGTAATGGGCCGTATTTGATTATGTGCTAAAAGGGAAAGTGGTTAGTGTGCCAGGTATTCGTTTTGTCTTTGTATCGTGGTTTTTTTTTATAGTTTTTTTTATTTTTTTATTTTTATTTTATTTTTTTTTTACTAAAAGTCATAGTCATTGTTCTATTCTTTGGAGAAAATTTCTCTTGTTTCAGGTATGCTTCTCTTTTTGCCTTTTTTTCCTCTTCTTTTTTTATCTCTTTTTCTTCACCATCCTTGTTTTTTAGCGTGAGTCACTTTGGCAGGTCAGACGTTTTCAGTCAGACATTGTCAGCCATTCGTTCTGGATGCCTAGTTTTTCTTGTCGGTGGAAAATGATGAATTGGTAACACCTGTGTATTTGCTGACGTAGTTGTTTATGTATAGATTTCCCTTAAAATGGCTCCAAGTGAACAGTTTTTTTGAGAAGGATTTATTTTCTGTTCATATTAGGTCATGGTAATAATGGTAATGAGAATGATGATGATTTTCCATGGTGATGTTCCTCACTGTGAGAATGATACATATTTTAAGTATAATTTTACTATAGTTATTATTATTGTTATTACTATTGTTGTTGTTGTTCTTGTTCTTGTTGGTTGTAAGCAATGACACTACCTAGATTTTAATGCATATTTTGGCAAAATACGTGCAGTGCGTTTTTTGAATTTCAGATGGGACAAAATATAGTACTTTACTTCATTATAGTGTTCCATTTGACTTTTTCTGTCGATTAATCTGTGCAAATAGATAGGAGTTGAAAAGGGTAAGTAGACGGGACCAGGAATTAGATTATAGAGAGAAAACTTTAAAAATTCAAGGATAGGATTGAGGAAGTCGATGCAAGCTCAATAACTAAAAAGACTTCTTTGAAATGCTGGGAAAAGTGGATTGTTTACAAAGGGCTTTTGAAAGGAGAATTCTTTATCCATTTTCGGGAATATTTGCATCCTGTTGTGAAGGTTAAGTGAGTGCACTCCTTTACCACTATCTTATTCCTTTATTGCCATTATTGGAGGAATATAGACTATATATTATTAGTGTATTTCTTTATTGCCAATTATTTTACGAAAATAGATTTTTTCGAAGGTTTCGATGGGCAAGTGTTTTTTTTCTGTCTATTGAATGGTTATCTCAGGTTGTGATATTGCGCAGTCTGTTTCAGACATTACTTGTGCATTCTGTAGCAAGGCATAAAAGTCTTCACACACACACGCACACACATCTTTGGGGATAAGGTTCCTAATCCTTGCTGTGTTCCCATCTGTCCATCATTATACAGGCATCGACAATAGGTCATAACGCTTTGTTGCTGAGAATGCTACCGACCGCACTATATCCAGTACCGTTTCACGTGGAATAGAGTATTATTCATTCATATGCATTATGCACACATTATTATGGAACAGAGAAAAATTCCTGATGTCTAGATTATCTACTTGCTTTTCGAATTTGGTAGTTGATGAGAACAATGTTGATAAAGTTGTTTTTGTCGTTCTCTCTGGTTGATAATGTCAAGGGTGACAAATGGGTAAGCTTAGGCAATATATATTTTATCATAGTTCAGAGCCTGGGAAAGTCTCAAATGCTGACCCTACCACTGCCTTTAGGTCTAAAAATTTTGCGACTGAGCAGAATGGCGTGATACAAAACCCCTGAACTGCTCCCTTTGTGTTGTTCGACTACAAGCGATGTGGGGATTATGCCACAAAATTTATGCGTTTGATGTTTTTATTGAAATAAAATCTGTTTAGGGGTTTATCTTGACTTATCTGTTTACATTTCCTATGATTTTGATACATTGTAGCATTTTAGACTAGTCGGAAGTATTATCTTTGAAGATAAACGCAACATAGAAAAGGAATAGCAGATATTAATATAAATATGAAAGTATTGAAAACCGAAGGGTTATCACAATTGTATGAAAACTCGTATTGGATATTGAGGGTTTGCCTGGAACTTTCGGTATTTCATTCGCTTTTATCTTTACATTTTAAACCTGGGAAATAAAAGTAAAGATTACAGAATCGAATTCAGTATCGAATTACGTCCTTTCCTCAGACTTTTGTTGTGTCGAGTTTTCTGCGATTCAGAGAACGACAGAAACAATTACTTGGAAAACGACAAAAATCGGTAAAGTTCCTAATGTAAAGGTTTTACTTTTGCTGAAGTACATTTTTGTTCAGCTGAATTTGCAGATATTCTCTCTCTCTCTCTCTCTCTCTGTCTGTCTGTCTCATATATATATATATATATATATATATATATATATATATATATATATATATATATATATATATAGAGAGAGAGAGAGAGGAGAGAGAGAGAGAGAGAGAGAGAGAGAGAGAGAGCTCAGCTGAACAAAAATGCACTTCAGCAACAGTAAAACTTTTACATGAAAGAACTTTACCGATTTTTGTCGTTTCCCAAGTAATTGTTTCTGTCGTTCTCAGCATCACAGAAAACTATATATATATATATATATATATATATATATATATATATATATATATATATATAATATATATATATATCTCGGTTTTTCATTTTAGAGCGTTACCAAAAAGTTTCAACCTTCGAGCTTCAACAAGTACTTTCATTGATTTACTGATTGAGTCCACAGAGGCACAGTATATATAAATATATGTATATATATATATATATATATATATACTATATATACTATATATAATATATATATAGTATATATATATATATATACTATATACTTTATATATATATATATATATATATATATATATATATATATATATATATATAGTGTGTGTGTGTGTATGTCTCGCGCGCGCGCAGCGTGTGCATGTGAGTGTTTTCAGTCGAGAGTCCTTATCAACCTTCTCTCTATCTGTTACGATCAGAAAAACATCAAATAAATTCGCTCATGATTCGAATTAGTTGGCAGAATGGTAAATGGCTGGATACACAGATAAGCGACAAATCAAAAAGGCTATGGCGAAATAAATGTATGGTGAATTGAAAATGTGTAACGATCCGAAATAGAATAAAAATTGTGGGATTATTTGCTGGCTGGTTTTAGGAAATGTTCCTGTGTAAATATATTGCAACAATATGTGTATATATTTGAAGGCCTGAAAATGATGGTATGAAATGGTGTACTGAGTGAGTCACGCAACAGCATTACTGGTTATTTTACAAGGAAATTATGTTCAAAGGAGCTTCAATCTCACAGTAACCAAGAGTTTTTCAAAAGTTGAAGGATTCTAAGGATTAGATCCAATATATAAAGAATATGCACATGAATTATTACTCCAAAAAAAGTTATGTTTTGAATATTAATTCCGAAGTTATGGTTAAGAAATTGCTTGATGAATATTGAGATCACTACTCACTAAGGCTTAGGTTCATTTTTCCTCTAATCTGGTTGTCTTGTCAATTGATTTATTGAAGAAGGAGTTTCCTTGTATTATTCAATGTCGCTCCAAGATGTTTGGAATATTGGGCTCTCCAGACAGCCCGCAGAGTTGTTGTCGATAGGTCATTTAATCGATCAGCGCAATTTTTGTGAACATAAAGGGTTTATTACCAGTTCAGGAATCCATTGCAAATTTCCCCAACGGTTTTTTTTAGCGGGAATATTGACCGGTGGACGACTGGTTGTATGTTGTATCCACGGTCTAGATTTTATCATTCATTCTTATGCACGCAATTAAACTTTTTTTTTTCTACAGTGTGTGCTGTGTGCCATTGTATATTTCCGCTAATATCTATATTCTAGGATTGCATACGTCAATATGTTATCATTTTATTTATGTATTTTCTTGGTTATAGGTAGACGTTCCCCTGATGTCTACGACTTCTTAGTGTAACGTTAGTTTAACGTAACATCCACACAGATATTTTGAAGTCATTTGTTATTTGTTCGACATAATAAACCTGTTCTAAACGTGTATTAAGTTCGTCTCTGTGGGCCTTTTATTGGGGTCCTCAATAGAGGACCTCCAGACCATTGATATTTAATCCCAAACTAATTCTTGCTTTCGTGCTTGTACGTGTCATTTCGATTATTGTTCTTGTGTGGTTGACCTTCGCGGTTGTCGGTCACACTGAACTGATCGTCGTGTTTGTGTCTGGGTGTGTGTGTGTGTGTGTGTGAGGGGTTATTAGCGGGTGATGTGTTGTATATGAGAGAACCTATGCTTTGGAGTGCAGCAGCAATGTTTGGGTCCATGTTGGTACTTGGTAAGATAGCTTCATTGTGTTGGTATGGGTTGATTTTATTTTATTATTTTCCCTCTCTATAGTGTGACGTTATTGGCCCAAATGTGTACGAATTTGAACTATTGATGCATGAAGCATTTGTACTTGGTTTAGCTCGCGAGCTTGGGGGCCTAAACGTCAGGATTGCTTATGCTTGTGTGTTTAAGTGTAGTTAAGTTTATGTTTCTGTGTCATGTGTGAATCAACGAAGTCTGGAACCTCCAGCGGATACCTGGCCGGAGTTGCCGAGGCGTCTGGAAAGAGCGATGGTTATCGCAGATTCGCACCGAAGGCAAGTACAAGCTATGAAATTAGATAACATGCAATTACTTGACGGGACCGGTTTATTCAAAACTTTTTTCTCTCTTTTATTTTTTTCTCCTGACAAAAGAACGAATTTCTAGTTTGGGTAAACAACAATGCACTCCAACGAAGATTTACGACAACGTTTCTAACGTAGGGAAGAGGCATGCAAGACTTGTTTTAGATTCGGCTGAAATCCTGTAAGGGCAGCTAATTATTCCTGAAACAGGCGTCCGGGATTCTTTTGGGCTGGGGGAAATCTCGCAAGGCCGGTTAATTGTTCTAATTCAGGTGTTCGAGAGACTTTAAACAGGGGCTCATTTTTTTTTATCTCTGTTACGGGTGATTACACGGCCAGACGTCACATATATTTTTAGTGGCTTCCTTTTATCTGCCCTCAGACCAATTGCAGATGAAGGTGCCACTGTATCGCACGCTTGAGTTCTACCTAATTGCAAGGTGATGCAAGGTTTCTGCGCCTATAAAATGCAGGCTTTCTTCATTGAAAATGTACTTGGGATGGTTCAATTGTTTGCTCTTAAAAAATATGCTTACGCAAAATTTCTAATGTAAAGCTTATTTTCAAGAAAAGTGGGAATTACTTGTCCAGTTAAGTTTTTTTTTTTTTTTTACCAAAAAGGTCTGTGGTTAAATACAGTTCATTATTATCATATTCCCAATATGAATATTGGCCAGTTACTCAGAAATATCGCTGAGCATGAGAAGCGAATTATAAGGAAAATAGAAAAAAAACAATATATAAAATCAACTCGCTTAATTCTGCCATTCTTTTTAACAGCATTTGCATAAAAGAGGGTCTTCTACCAAATTATTATTATTATTATGTCTCCGTCTTTTCTTTCATGCAATATGTTTGTAAGAGAGAGAGAGAGAGAGAGAGAGAGAGAGAGAGAGAAGTGTTTGTCGGTTTCAGTGATAAGGAGAGTAAATAAAATTGAGCCTGGTTCTCAGGTTACCGGGAATTATGCCATGTTCAAAGAATTAGTTCACCAGATTGCTCTAATTGGCTGTCGGACTTTGAACAAGGTGTCTGTTTCATATCTGTAACAAAGCTCAAAGGATTATTATTATTATTATTCATTATTATTATTATTATTATTATATATATATATATATATGATATATATATATATATATATATATAATATATATATATAATGTAATACATGCATTGTTATAAACGTGTGTTTATATACACATGTGTAACACACACACATACACACTACATATATATATATATATAGATATATATATATATATAAATAATACACGGTAATGTATGTATGTATTACACGTATATATAAACAATATAAACATACGTCTATAATAATGTATGTATTGCATTACTTCACAATGGTGAGCTGAAAAAAAGGATATTTGATTTAGAAAAGGAGGAATAACTTGCTAATAAAGAGTTTCATTGGAGTGTAGAGCCTTGTGAACAGACGTGGATATTTAAGAATTAAGACAGAGAGGAAAGCAATCTGTGTCATGTCAGGGTTATCGTAATAATATGCCGAGTCAGTATTTTGCGTAGTAAATTACAAAATGATTTCAATTCGCATGTGATATTTATGTTGATATATTGTATCGTGAAGGCGGACGTGATTCAGCGAGGCAGTAATTGAAATATACTGCTTCTCGAGTATTGGCGTGAGGGTCATTTACTTATGTGGAGATGATATTATGAAAATTGTAAGTTTTATTCCAGCTCATTTTATGTTGCTCTTATCACAATATCCCAGCGGTTATTAAAGTATGAGTGGTTAATATCTGGTTTATAGTCCCAAGGATGTCTTTTCTGGCGTTCCTGGTGGCATAACGAAGTGTTGGCAGAAAGACATAAAACAATGTTCTCCCAGTGCTCATGAGATTATCTGTGTATTTCATTGAGTCAAACATTCTAATTATAATATATGAATATATATTTGTTTTAGTTCAGTTCATGTTTTCATAACCAGTGATGCTGCCTGTCACGGGAGAAAGTCCATAGGATAATGTAGGCAAGGCGCAAGGTAAGAAATGAAAAGGACAGGGTAAGGAAAAGAGATACGGAGGGAAAGGAAACGGAGTAGAAGGAAAAGAGGCCAGAGTGAAGGATGGGTATTTTTAGGGGAAGACGAGCTGGGAAGTTTTCGGAGGCTGGGTAATTGGTGATCAGTCCAGCTGTTTCTTGACTGTCTCCTGACCTGTCAGCTTCGATGAAATACGACCCCCTCAGTATTTCTCATATCTCACATACTGTACTTTCCCCCGATCCCAAACCCCCAACTCTCTCTCTCTCTCTCTCTCTCTCTCTCTCTCTCTCTCTCTCTCTCTCTCTCTCTCTCTCTCTCTCTCTCTCTCACACACACACACACACACACACACACTCACACACACACAACGGTTTCTTAAGTATCATCTGTCGTTTTTCAGCAATTTCTTAATCTCTCTCTCTCTCAACTGTTTCTTAAGTATTATCTTTGGTTTTTCAGCAATCTCTCTCTCTCTCTCTCTCTCTCTCTCTCTCTCTCTCTCTCTCTCTTGTTTTAAGTCTTATCAGATAATGGAGCACTATCCAGTCTAGTTTAAGTCATATGATGTACGCCTCAAAGAACAGTTCCTGGTATTATCATGAATAGTAATATTAAAGCCAGCTACAAAGCTAATACAATTCCATATTTGCTGACGATTCCTGGGTCTCAGGTGTATTGCCTAGGTGAAAACTATGACCAGTTTCGAGATTAATTTAGTAATATTGACGACCCTTGGTAACAGAATAACAAAACGGTTACGGGACACATTTGAACTTATAATTTGGTAAGAAATGACGATATTTCGATCAATTTCTTGATGTGGACGGAAATGCCATTGCAGTAAAGAATCAATAAAAGATTTGAAGCCATCATCTCTAACGTTAACATGGTCTACTGACATTGACAGAATCACAGCAAACTGGTAATCAGTGAGTAGTGATACTGAGGAGTTTGTAAAAAGAATTATATATATATATATATATATATATATATATATATATATATATATATATATATATATATATATATATATATATATATATATATATATATATAAGAATACAATCCACATTATAGGTGACGGTTATTAGACCAACTGTGGGCTATTTATTACCAGTATAGTCCCACCACCCAAATAACTATGAGATGATATATCGACCAGAGCATATACCACCTAATTTCTAAAAAAAAAAAAAAAAAAAAGATGAAAACTTTCAAGATCTTTTTTGTACTACCCTTGGGGCAATGAAATCAAGTAGCATCTAGCGGGATTAGTTCCAAATCTGCCGAGCTCCCATTAATACCAGAAACCAATTCCACCATCATACCAGGGCTGGTGTCAGATGCTCTCTGCCCCAACCAGTTTGATATCATAACTCATCCTAATTGTTCGTGCATCATCATGTGCTCACACTGCCTCTACCCCGTGCAACTGCATCCTTCGATGCCTCTTAGCTATCTTAAAACATGACAACCATTAGTACACATATTTAAACGGAAGCTAAATGAAATCCCGTATATCCCAGGGGATGAGCCAAGATGCAATGGCCCCGGTCATTTCAGCGACCGAAACAAGTACTAAGTCAAAATGGCATCTTGTACAGTTCTGAACTCATATCTAACTTTCACTGCATTCAGCAATTGCAACAAATTAGGCCTAAGTCCATTCAACAGAGGTAAAGGACAAGTGAATCTACAAATACACTCGTTCCCCATCCTTTCTGTTTAATATTCATTTTAATAACATACGAATAGTAGAGGTCTTTCTCTCGATATTCCCCTCTTTATCTCTTAGCTAGTCGAGCGACTTCTTGTTTTCTTGCGCTTTATTTGCATGTACAGGAACTTAATCTTACATGCACATGATAAATTAACTGTTATATACATGTATACACTATATATATATAGATATATATTCATTATATATACATATATATTATTTATGCATATGAATGTTGTATATATAGCAAAAAAGAACCCAGATTCGACTCCAGGCCAGTGCCATATGCATGCTCACACTGAGTTTTAAAAAACCTAATGTTTCGAATAGTAGAGTCTTTCTCTCGATATTCCCTCTTATCTCTTAGGCTAGGAACGAGCGGACTTGTCTTGTTTCTTGCGCTTATTTGCATGTACAGGAACTGAATCTGACATGCACTTCGATAAATAAACTATTATAATGATACACTATATAGATAATAGATATAGATATACATATATATATATATATATATATATATAATACAAATTAGATATAATTCATTATATATATATATACCTATATACATATATTATATATATATATATATATATATATATTTTTGTATATGAATGTTGGTATATATAGCAAAGAACCCAGATTCGACTCCAGGCCATTGCCATATGCATGCTCACACTGAGTTAAAAACCTAATGTTTGAATAGTACGTACCTGGAATCAGTTGACTGTGATAAGTTGGAACCTAGAGGAAAAGGTCTCGGGTTACCAACCTTATCCGAAAATGAACTCATAAGAACCGGAAAGCTAACCCTTTCTGGCGCTCCCCGCTATTAAGGCGGAAAGGCGCATAGAAAAGGGGAAAAACAGTTTCGCCCACATTTTGCGTCTGTGGTCTGAAGCAATCTTTTGTTTTCATTTAAGCCGCTGAAGTGGTTTGAACTCGCATCCACGATGCTTAGAACTTACAAACACTCTGCATTACCGATCACGCCGTAGCTGAAAAGTATATATATATCTATATATATATAATAATATATATATATATATATATAATATATATATATATAAATATATATATATATATTATATGATATATCTATATATATATATATATATATATATGATCTATATAGTTATATATAAATCATATATATAATATATATATATATAATATATATATATATGTATAGTATATGTATATATACATATATATATATATGAATATATATTTATTACATATATATTATATATATATATATATATATATCACACATTATATATATTATATATGCATGTATACATACATACATACACACATATACATATATATTTGAATTATTGATCTACATTACTATTGTGTGTGTTGTGTGTGTGTGTGTGTGTGTGTGTGTGTGTAGACGTATACGTATGCTTGTACCCATGTAGTATGCCCATATGTCCACGCCACGTACGCAGTAGATATCCATTTTCATGTCTGTACGCATGCTAATAGATATGTCTTTATTTAAATGTGTGAGAGCTATAAGACCTTTCCGAACAAACAAGGAGGCATTTTGTAAGGACATAGCTTGCATTCAAGTAGCTTTACTCATGAGCCTCTCATCACTTTATCCTTTAACGAGTTGCCCGTTGCCGGTGTAGCATCATCTTTCTGCTTTGAATCATATGGGATAGGGAGAAAAAAGGGAGAAGTCTAGGGTACATGATGTCAGCGTTATAAATACCTTGTAGATGCTTTGTAGAAATCACGCTCACGGTGGAATGAGATGTCTGCTTTGAATTTATTTACACCTAATTGTTTGTTATATTAATGAATGGGTGTGATGTACAAGATATCTATTTTTTGTTATGGATAACCTAAATTAAGTCATTCTTATGCCGTTTGAAAAAATTAGCCTTTGTATAAGAGAACAATTCAATCTATGAAAATGGCGTTCATTTGGCCATCTTGGATTTTAAGCAAATTATGGCCACTATGTATATCAACCAGAAATTTTGGACTAATTTAAGCTAACGTGTTTATGAAGAACTATTAAGTTTGAACTCTCATTGATATTCAACAGTTGTCTTATAAATAAAAATTTCATAAACTTATCCATATAAAATCTGCCAAAATTACTAGTTTTCATACACACACGTATGCAAACCCGCAATAGATCATTACCCCTTATTAGATTCAGAGTTTGAGGTTACTGAAATAAATATTTCGTTTCCTAAAAGACCAGGGTCAGGTTTATGTATAACCATTGAGACATGAGTATATTGCATTTTGAAGATCTCAGTCTGGTATGTCCGCATACAATATGTATTATCACCAAGGCCAACCAAAAGAAATAGGAAGTGGGTCTTACTTTCAAATAAGTTTCTGGATGCCCTCTTCATGGAAGGCTTCTCTAAAGAAACAATTATACAGAACATGGAGCTGTAAGTTACCTTATGACTTGACTTACGATGAGGAGCGAAGGCTTAAAGGCGCTGTCACGCTAGCGAAATTTCCGTTGACTTTTGAATTTGACGTCGATTTTTCATGTTTTGACGACGACTTTCTGGTGTCGTCGTCACGAATTTTGAAAACGGTACCGATCGAATTCAACTCATCGCTACCGTCGACTTTATTGTTTGTTTATATCTCGGAAAGCGTGCATTCCAAGTCATCAGATGCAGGATGGAGTTCTTGGTACAGTGGACAAGACTGCCAGAACAGTTTTTGGTCAAAGATATGGGGAGAGACGATGCTTATGGGACCATTATCATGATAGTTTTATGAAAAAGGGTATTAAATGAAAAAATAACCAAGAGATCACCATGCGACTCAGGGAAAACTTTTCTGAATTTGCTGATCTTTATATAGATAAGCATGGTATATCGTGAATATCAGATTGTTATATAGCCTAGGTCTGCTCGCAGTTGTTATTATTATTATTATTATTATTTTAGCATTAGCAAATAATATAAACAAAAATCTTTAAAATTTTTGCAGTGTTTCTCTCCCTTAATTTATAATAGATTGACAGGTTGTGTAAACAAGGTTACGAATAGCCTATCTAGGCTAGCCCTAGCTTGTTTTTTTAAATAAAACTTTTCACGTCTTTTTAACCAGGACCGGACCCAAAGACTTTTATTTTTTTTTTAATTCTATGCAGCATCATTAAACACATGCAAGCACGACCCACTAGTTGCTTTGTGTTATAAAGCATAGTTGTTTTATCATTCCGGGAAGTCACAGCTCAGATGGTTTGTTTACGTTTTGACGACGACAACCACGGTATGAAGAAGAACGTTGTGTGACAACTAGAGTACGGAATGACGCCGACCTCTTTGGAAAGTAGACGACAAACTCAGAAAAAGTCGACGGAAATTTTGCTAGTTGTGACAGCGCCGTAAGTGTGAACCAAGATCTAATTCTGTAGACCTTGGTACATACATACATACATACTACATACATACACACACTAATTTATATATATATATATATATATATATATATTTATATATATATATATATATTATATAGTATATATATATATATATATATATATACTTTTATATATATTAGTGTGTACGTATGTATGTACTCATATTTATCATAAAAAATTAACGCGTGCAATTTATCTATCTATCTGTCTGTCTATATATATATTATTATATATAGTTATATATATAGATAATATATATATAGTATATGGGTATTGATTTATATATACATATGCATTATGCTTATCCAAAGACAGCAGCTGTCACATCAATTGTGTTGGCAGGCAATTGGTCTGACTTTATTGACTGACTCAGATTTGCGGCCTTAGACAAGATTATGCTCGACTCCGTAAATTAATACTGGCCTGGAGTGAGAGAATCTTTATTCCTTTTATTCAAGCGAAGAGAAGTAGTTTTATTCAAGTAGAGAAAAGAAAAGCTCTAAATTGTCATGAAAACTGTTATATTAGTTATTTTTCAGCAGCTGGGTTTGATTACATGAAGTCTACAACACACACACACACACACACACACAGACACACACGTGCGCGTATGTGTGTGTTGCGTGATTAAATCTAGGTGTCTGTGAAGCTACGCGTACAGATCTGTTTAACACAAGTATGAAAGTCACTATTGAATCATTCGATTTTACAGATTATATATGATACTTGGAACGATTTTACAGACGATATATGATACTTGAAATAATTTCGAACCGTGGTAGCACTCGAAAGTAGGCGTGCTGTATTTTCTTCATGTATGTAGGTGTTTATATGAGTGTTTCTTTTCCCATAGGATTATAGAGACCGGAGTCTTCAACCCTTCCCTTTCTTTCTTTTTATCTCTGTAAGATTTTAAGCTGGGGCACTTTTTCACCTGCCCTGAACCAACTGCAATTATTGGCCTGAGGTCGTTGTCATTTAGGAATTACCTCCAGTATCAGATTATGTCTAATTATCATCACTCGACGACAATGAATCCCAGTGCAAATGCTGGCGGTCATTCCAACAAATGATTATTTTCTTTATAATTATTTGGCTGTTTTTTTTTACCGAGCACTCCTTTCAGCTGAATTCGGAATCAAGTGAAGCTCGTTGTTGATATCATTTCCTCTTACGGTTTCGGTCTTCTGTTCTCTCTGTGATTACGTCTTTCAGCATTATTTTTCTGATGTAGCCGAAACAGGTTCCAACCTTTGAGTGTTTTGGATAACTTTTTATGTAATCAAGTACCTCAGTCAATCCCGTTCATTGACATCCATCTAAATGATTTACATGTTTATTTTTACTGATATTAGTCTTTCCTGCAAGATTTCTTGTGTAACTTATTTCAGTTTCATAACCATTAATGGCATTTAACTTAACCGTTTCTCCAATAGCCTAGCTGGTATATTTAGAACTTAGCCACATTGGATTTTATATACAGTAAGAAAAGAATAGCATTTCTCAAGTGGTTCGTTACTTTTTATTTATAATAATATCGTTCCTTGTATTCGTACTTATTATGGCCCATAAGTAGATGTGTTATTCACAGTACTCTACTTATTCCTTGTCTCTTTTATTTCCTTTGCATTGCAAATATCAAATCATCTACTTTCCCTCCAAACTCTCCTTTTACTCAAACAGCTAATAACTCATACCTTCTCATCCTTTATAACTTTGTTCATGAACATTATAATTTCTGTACGCATCCAATAATACATGAAGCTTTTGAGAATAATTTGCCACTGGAAAATTTTCGTGGTTTGGTCCACTAAGCGCTGCTTAAATTCAGCTGCCTTTGACTCGAGCTTCTCTCGTATAATAACGGAGAGATCGCCTTTCGTTCCTCTCGGCTCTCTGGCCCGGCTGAGTCCCCCAGGAAATTCTTCACGTGTTCCAAGTTTAAGGAATATTTCGGATTTCTTCTCCTCCGCCCTGAAGGTATACCTGAGGGTTATTATTTTTCATTTCTCTGCCTAACCTCAAGTATTCTTTTTTCTATATGTTTTTTGCTGGTCGAGCTCTCTCTCTCTCTCTCTCTCTCTCTCTCTCTCTCTCTCTCTCTCTCTCTCTCATACGCACACACACACACACACAGTAAAATTCCATGAATATCAAGAGATAGATAGATTGTGTTAAAAATCTATTCAGTAGGTATTCGGGGCAGAATGGGCTTTTAAGCAGAAAACGAAATAATATTGTAAGTATTGAAAAGATTAGCTTTAGTGTAGAATAGATATTTATTGAGCAATATATATATATATACATATATATATATATACATATATATATATTATATATATATGTGTGTGTGTGTGTGTGTGTGTGTGTGTGTGTGATGTGTGTGTGTGTGCATATATATATATATATATATATATATATATATATATATATATATATATATATATATATATACACACTATATCTGACGAGCAGCGCATTTTTTTGTGTCTGTGGTCGACGCTGTTTGATGGATCTTCTGCGTCGGTATTTGAAGAGGCTGACATCGTGCGTGTTATTTGCACAGTTAGCTCATCCATGATTCAGCAGTTAAAAGATGGACGTGGCAATGCTAGGTGTTTCATTTTTGCTGGACATTTCCACTAAAGTAGAAAGCGTCTTATTGGTATACCTGTCTTACATATATCTATCTACTCACACACACACACACACACACACACATGTATATATATATATATATATATATATATATATATTATATATATCATATACATACATATATTATGCTGGCTGATACAACGGGGATCTCCGACTGGCATCTAGGACAAGCTTGAAAGAAAACAAGAAAAGATGGGAAAAAAAATGATTACGGTTTAACCACGAAGGGAGTCTTAAAATGTCCTCGTAAATGATGGAAAAATGTAAGAATGGGGAAGCGGAAGAGGGAAGATAATTTTGAAGCACGACGAAGAATCCGTTGTCCAGTAAAGTATCAGTTGATTTTGTACGGACAGTTTCCTCATACGAAGTCTCAAAATGATGAGTGACAAGTAGTCAGAACTTATTCTATGCGCTTATTGTTCATCTAGGGTGTAGTGCCGTCACTGGACCTCATGTGGAGCACTGTAGGCATTACTTAAGGTTCTTTGCAGCGTGCCTTCGGCCCAAAGCTGCAACCACTTTCGTTCCTTTTACTGTACCTCCTTTCATATTCTCTTTCTTCATCTTACTTTCTACCCTTTCCTAACACTTGATTCATAGTGCAACTGCGAGGTTTTCCCCCTGTTACACCTTTCAAACCTTTTAGTGTCAATTTCCTTTTCAGCGCTGAATGACCTCACAGGTCCCAGTGCTTGGCCTTTAAACTAAATTTTGTATTCAACTCAACTCATCTAGAGAAAAGTGTCATGTCTCCTCCGCCCTCGACGTTGAGTGTTTTCCGCGTTTCAGAGGCACAAAACCATAATCCAGAAGGCAAGGCATAAATTCAGAAAAGTCATACTAGGAATTATTCTTAGAGCAAAACTTATATCGTTTTGTACGTTTTTTGGACTGTTTATCTGTATATCCGTGAATGACATGAACAGTTAATAAGAGAAACATGTGGTTTTAACATCGACATTTTGCTGGATATGGTATTTTGATATTTTGTGGTGGTGCGAAGTTTCCGAAGGTAAATATTTTCAGGAACCGCGACCACATAATACTGGAATATTTACATCCCTCTCAAGCCTTGAGGGAAAAAAAAGAATGAAAGAAAAAGAAAAAAAAGAAAGAAATCAAAGAGGTTTCCTGGTAGTTTCCGATGTTTCTGACAAGACCTTTGACCTTTCTGACAGGCGGATTGCTTTATTCCAATTCTTCTGCCTGCTTTTCTTTTGTCTAATAGTAATGTTTCTCGTAATGGTTCACTTTCTTTGATGTTTCCTGATTTTTGCGCTCATAACCACATCCCAATTTTCCCTTCCAGCATCAGTTTCTCAGCATGAGCTAAAAATGGATATATTTGGTTGACACCCTGTATGTTGCAACGTAAACAAAAAATTGGAAGATTATAGGCTGCTATTGGAGCAGTATTAATATAATTCGTGGACAGAACGCGATTTTATTGATGTAAGACGAAATAAACTGTTATGTCCATAAAAAATATTCGTGAAGAGCCAAAATGTGTTCCTTATCCCATTTAAGTGTTCATTTTAAAGGAAATATGCATTTGACCATATATATATATATATATATATATATATATATATATATATATATATATATATATATATATATATAATGAAGAAGCCAGGTACTATGTCGTACCTCTAAGTAAATGGGGATACAATCCAGCAATGAAGTAAATTCCTCTTGTAGTTTAAAATATAAGTTCTTGTATAGGATTAGAGCTTTCGACCATCAACTGTGGTCTTGTCACTAAAGTGAACAAGACCACAGTTGATGGTCGAAAGCTCTAAATCCTATACCAAAGAACTATATATTTTTAAACTACAAGAGGAATTTACTTCATTGTGGATTGTATCCCCATATATATATATATATATATATATATATCTATATATATGATATATATATATGTAGGTATATGTATGTATATGATATATAACATATATATATATATATATATATATATATATATATATATATATATATGTTTGTATGTATGTATATGTATATGTATGTATGTATATACGTATAACTGAATCACGAAAGTTTGGAACATGATAAATGCATAAATATCTTTCCTTTATATATATATATATATATATTATATATATATATATATATTATATATATATATAATTAATAAGAATTAGTTATGTAGACATTAGCAACATTTGCGGCCTAAGATACATATTCCCGAATTTGGCTTGGGTGTGCTTTTGTATCTATTCTCATTTTGCCAGATCAGTGCCCTGCTATTCTGAGATAATTACGGGTCTACGAAGTTCATACCAATTACTACGCCAGTTAAAGAATGGAATTTACACAATGAATTTCTTGCCGTACGACAAAGTCGCAATCGTATTGCAAACGAGCCTGCAATGGGCTGCATCATTACACGTTTAATGAATCTGCAACTCTGAAGAAGAACGATTCTAATGATTGCTTCCTTTTCCAGGTTTTTGTTTTTATATTCATCGTTATCAAATGGACGGAGAAGGTTGTAGGAGTATGATCCCCTTTTAAAAAATGTTTCTGTAGATTAATTTTTGCTCAAGATGTAAAACAGAGTTGTTCATTAACATTTTCGTGTTATGTGTAATATTTAAGGTAAATGTTTTTATTTTAGCTAACAAGAATTTATATCCTGTGTAAACTTTTTGGTATGGATTTTATATAATACACACACACACACACACAGTGGGCTAAGGCTTCACTGCCGGTCCTGGAATTGAAGATGTCGATGGTTCGTGCCCGTCGGCCGGTAATTCTGTTATCGCCTAAAAAATTCCCCTTCGGTTAAACATATATGAAAATATATTAATTCCGAGATAGAGCGAATTAGATATTAAAGGACATTTGTAGCTCGATATATGTATATGAATCACGGTAATGTGATATGACATATTATGTATGTATATATATATATATATATATATATATATATATATATATATATATGTGTGTATGTATGTATGTATGTATGTATGTGTGTGTGTGTTTAGATATAATTATTGCTATGTCATGTACTTCTATTTCATTAGCATACAATTTAATCATTTTTGACCACATAAACGGGTATGTTATCTATTCACACTGAGAATGTGATGCTCATACGTACATGCATGATTTATATATGAGCATACGAATTTAAACATTTTCATTCACTAGGGTCTTTCTTACATTGTTGGAAAACAGGCTCGTTCTGTCATTATTGTTGCTGGAGTTGACGCTTCGAATTTGTCATTGCGTTATGCAGTGAAATTCTTAGGATTCTGTCTATATCTTGAGTAAAGAGAATAGGGATTTCTTGCAAAGGATTCTAAATTAGAAAGGGATTTATACTAGAAAGATTATTGTAAAAAGAAGGTGCACAGTAATAATCCTTCCAGTTAGCTTCAGACGATATGTGACAAAGAAAGATGAAAATTTACAAGTAAGAGATGCTTCAGTTTACTGAGCTTATGCTTAAATGGTCATCACGTTTTGAAAAAGACAGTCCTCATCTCACTCTCGAATATAGATATTGTTATACCACATATAACTAACAATCTGTAGACTCTCGACGACTCGTCATTTCTCATTAGTTTTGGTAAATATAATTTTTCATGTTCATTGCAGTTTTTTATTGCATTTTGACTAATGGTTATTTACTTTCTTTTCAGGTAAGTTTCCCCTACCTATTAGCGTTGATTGAAGGAAAGCAGTGAGTATATTTTCGGAGGTTGTTTAATATGTTATAATAATAATAGTTACTATTATTATTGTTATTATTAAAACTTTTCTCCATCATTAATTAATGGTAGTTATAATAGTAATTGTTTAATCAAAGTTTATATATGCATTTATTCTTAGCAGTATATAAAATGTTGATTACCCTGCTGATGCTAGGACTATTAAGTCGAACAATAATAGCGACAACATTCTATCCACAAAGATCTTATTAATACTGGGCCTTCTTGTGCAAGCCAAGATTTCAGATTACCCCGTCAGACCCCATAATTCGTAGTCGTTGCAAATTGCATATCAAAACGGGCGCCCTTCGCCTGGCATAGATGAAGTGTTGAACGGAGCTCTGAATAATCTTGCGAATAAGAACTGAATTATATCCGCGTTCAATATTCATAGCCACGGCCTGACTTTGGAAATCGCTCCCGGTTCGTCAGGCTTCATAAAGGCTCGTTTGTTCTTTCCTGCTGTCTTCTCTTCCTTGTCCTCTCTTCTGTTTTTCGTATTGGCCGCTTTTTTTCTTGGTTATACAGTGTAAATCTTGTTTACTGTGTTTAATATACTGTGTACAACCGTGTTTATTTCGTTCGTTTTGCTTTTTACATCTCTCCAATTTTGATTTGATTCATTTTTCTCCGCTCAGTATCAGTAGCTATGGCCTCTGTTACTGCTACATAGGCTAATGCGGAATCAAGGGAATTTATTTCTGGTGATAGAAATTCATTACTCTATATAATGTGGTTCGGATCCCGCAATAAGCTGTAGGTCCTGTTGCTAGGTGACCAATTGGATCCTAGCCACGTAAAAATATCTAATCCTTCGGGCCAGCCCTAGGAGATCCGTTAATCAGCTCAGTGGTCTGGTTAAACTAAGATATTCTTAACTTTAACTGCTACATAGGATTATCATTTATGACGATTTTACTGCAACCCTGAGAATGGCAACTGGGCCCTTCTGAAGGTGATGCATTCACTTTGTGATTTTTCAGCAAGCTTAAATACTGATATATGTGATTTAACTCAAGTTTTTACGACTGCAGAAATGTCTTATAAAAGACGTCCGGTTTGTTTAAACTTAACACATGTGTTAAGGCCACGGGTATGATGCCCTGCTATCACTTAAGACATACTAATGTGATTGTAAGGTCAACAGATTTCATGTCCCTATTTGGCTGAAGCTTAATCGTCAACTCCTTTGCCGAGCTGCTTGCAATCTCTCTGGAGGCAGTATTCGGAGGGTTGACGCAACCCGCAATGGCAGGATTGTTATTAAACCGCTCGTCTTGAAATTATGCCTGGGTCGAGGAAGCGGTGCCGGAGACTCGAGAGATAATGGTAATAGTAATGATCCGCAATTAGGAGGAAGCAAAAGAAGTGAGATGCCAAGGTCTGCGTTGTTCGTTTCTCCTTCAGCTACAAGAGGACAAGATTGATAAATGTAGTTCAAGGTTTAATATGGACACCCTCCTCCCCCCCGTTCTTTCGTTGCATTTAATTGACTTGTTCTGGTAAAGCCAGTTTGAGAATAGTTCCACTTGTAAACTGGTATCATAATATACAGGTGTAGTTGAAACTTTAGTCAAGTGATATTACGCGTAAATCATTTGCAGTTCCGAAATTTTACATTGGGTTTAATGATTTTATAAAGGTTTCGGTGAAACTATAAACTACTCAGAATGTCAGTTCTTTAAATGAATCACTTTTATTTTTATAGATATCGAAATAAAATTTCCAGATTACTAGGTGAATGCCATTTTTAATATTTCGTGAATATTGATTTCTGAAATTCCCTACATGGTATTTTTTTTCAGTGAAAATCCCAAGTTGTTCAGACATATTCATTATAAAATACGAAGATTAGGGAAAATTTAAAGAAAACGAAGAGTCAAGATCTGTTCGTGACATCCGCTAACTGGACTGTGCATATAGTCCACGCAACTTCACGTGTGGGAACCGCTTATCCCCGGAAAGTCTGTATACGAGGAAGAATTAAATGTGGTTTACCTCTTGTTTACATTTCTCCCTGTCATCTTTGGGGTTTAGATAATGAAGAGATTTGAAAAAGGGCTTCCGACTCCGACTCTTGTTGTGTCTTATTTTTCTTTGTTTGCTGTTTCCCTTATATCAGGGATGGCTTGGATTTATTTTTCTCTGTAGTGACCCAGCGTTTATTCACATTGCTGACGGATAAGTCCAAAAGGCTTTAGGTTAAACATGAATACACACACACACACACCCACCCACACACACACACACACATACACACCCACACACACCACACACACACATATATATATATTTTATATATATATATATATATATATTGTGTGTGTGTGTGTATGTGTATGTGTACATACATATATTCTTTATTTTTCCTTAATTATAGCCATTGCATTTTCAGACCTGCTTTAAATGCTATTCATTTGTAATCTGTAAAAGTGTTGATTCATTTCTTGTACCTTGAGATGCGATGGCGTCTTTGACCTGAATCGTTCACAAGTTTTGAAAGCAACGTGCTTTATTTCATAAGGTTTATTGGGGGTTTTCATTCTTTTAATCATCTGTACGTTTATTTAATTTCCAGAAGTTAGACAGGCGTTCCTTGAAATTTTTCAGATTGTTCAAACCATTATGCCTTTGTATTTTTCCTATTCCAGACCTGCTATATTCAGAATATTGCAATTACGTTTGTCCATTTACGAAACAAAACATTTTACATTCATCTTGCAGTATGAATATTCAGTCTTAATGCCGTTACTTGTTTTCCAACTTTCCAATTCAGGAATGATCAAGCTCATTACACTAAATCATTTCCCCTTCCAAACGAATCATCTGAATGAGATCCTAAAAAACAATCCAGTCCAGATGTTTGCAAGGGGCCGGAAGTCGTCTACCATCAGAACCCATCTAAACCTTTCTCTCTATTTTTGTGTCCCTCAGTCTCTCGCCATATAGGTTAAAAGGAGCTTAACCAATAATGAAAATCTCCTTAAAGGATTCCGTGTGTCATCTGCAACTCAAACAAGCTGTTGGATTGGCTCCCTCCTTCCCTCCCTCGTGCTTCTTACTCTAGACCGAAAATACCTTGAAGTCTTTTCTTTTTTGTTTTGCCTCTAGTGACTGACCTGGCCGGGCAATGCTCGTTAGTGGTTATGCGCTGCTGAGGGCAGAATAGGAAGAAATTGATGACCTTTCTTCTTCTTGTTGGATAATGAATAAAAGAAAATAAATGTAGTACATGATCACATGCTTTGTGATAATTTTTTTTCCTGCTTTGCCGATGCAATTGCAGTTACACTGTGTATAATATATATATATATATATATATATATATATATATATATATATATATATATATTATGCATATCTTTTCTATGTATCTATTCATTTATGATTCATTTACTCTATGGCGGAAATTAACAAAATTATTTTATGTAATGTAGGCTAAGGTCACAACAGCTAATGGTCTTTAACGCCGTTGAGAGAGAGAGAGAGAGAGAGAGAGAGAGAGAAGAGAGAGAGAGAGAGAGAGAGAGAGAGATTGTTCCATATTTAGCCTTGCTAATCAGTGGCTCATCAGTTTGTAAATGATTTTCTTCCTCGCCTGTAAAAGATTGTAACCGCATGATTATATGAAAAGTTATTAAATCTCGGTCGCCTAAGCTTGCATTTCACGAATTTTATCTTACTACGTTGGATGCGAGTATTTTTCGTTTTCCAATTATTCGGTTGAATTCTCGTTGTTGTCAACACGAAAGCTTTAGCCAATTTCAAGTTAGACACGTCATTATTATTTTTTTCTTTTAGTGTAGTTGGATGAGCTTAAAGGAAGGCGAATCTTATGCATGTCATACATGAAATTTCCTTTACCTTTGAAATGTAAATAAGGAATTGCGAGAAGAACTAGCTTATTCTGCATATGGCTGCTTGTTACTGTACCGAATAGCGGATTTTATCCAGCTGACTATAAATTGATATCGGAGTATGAACGCGTTTTATTCTTATGGCTATTTGGAGACACTGATCTAACTAATAGCTAGTGTAGTGCTTTAAACTGAGGGCTACATAATTAACTTTTTGTCCAGTCAACCTCTCTCTCTCTCTCTCTCTCTCTCTCTCTCTCTCTCTCTCAATCTCTCTCTCTCTCTCTCCTCTCCTTAAAAAAAAAAAACAAAAAAAAATGGTGAAGAGCATCTTGCCGAGAATGTTTGTAATACAAACTTGCTGAACTTGTATCGTATAAAAGAATATGCTGATTTAACAAAGTTTTTATCAGAAACATTGAATTCTACTTATTACTGATTTACTGATTAGTGCTAGTAATCATAATGAAATTATAGTAACGGTGCCAGTCTATCACATGTTAACCGAATCTGGAAGTGTAATATGCATGTGTATATTAGAAGTGTGTCTGTGTAATATATATATTTTTGTATATGTATATATATATGTATATATATATATATATATATATATATGTGTGTGTGTGTGTGTGTGTATACTTATGTATATATGTTCGCGCACTTGCGAGTGTGTGCATGCGCCAACTCCCACATAACAATCATCGTGACTAAAGGAAAATGAAAAAGACCGGGAAGGGGATGATTGCGGCCATTCCAGTAACGATGGTACGGCTATGTGAGAGACAACTGAGAATATTTTGTTAAATTTTGCCAATTTCTTAATTTGAAGTTAAATATTGCCATAATATTTGTTACATATTTCAGAAAAATAAAAAGGTATAGCCACGGATGTTCCTTAAATGACATCGTAAAAGTACATAGATTTATGTCTTAAGGTAAGCATGGAAGTTTAGTTTTACCATTCGTTTTGGCTGCTTTCCAATACGTTTGGCGGGAAAGATGCTAAAATGCGCCTGAAAACGTGCTCGCATGACATAGCTTTGAGCCTATGGGGGGACGTAAGGGCTTTTATTGAGTATTTAAGGATTTACAACCTACTTCCCTCCCTTTTCGTGGGCAATTAAGGGTCACGATCACAGGTATCCTTATTGGATATTAATTTTAGTCGACTCTCTCTCTCTCTCTCTCTCTCTCTCTCTCTCTCTCTCTCTCTCTCTCTCTTCTCGAATTTTCTCTCTGTCTTTCGCCCTATCTTTTGCCGTCGGTCTGTCATTCTGTCTGTTAACAAAAGAGATTCTAGTTTCGGGTCCAAATAATGCTTAGTGCGCATGTCATGACAGAAAAGAACTTTATCGCTAGAACAGAGGCCACAGGGGATTGCCGGAAAGAAACCAAATCCGGCGGCTATCAGTAAGAGGCTTAGCGTTTAGGCTATCAGGAAATTGTCAGGCATTGTTTCATTTCTCTCTCTCTCTCTCTCTCTCTCTCTCTCTCTCTCTTCTCTCTCTCTCTCAGTTTTACAACGTTATTAAAATGTTCCCTAAAATGTTACAGTGTCTATGTAATGCCAAGCTACAGAATGTTTTAGACAGACGTAAGTAAACGAAGCTTATGAATACACACACACACACACATAGTATATATATATATATATATATATATATATATATATATATATATATATATATGTTATATTGACACTTTTAAAGAATCCGCGCAATTACAGCAGCACTGTCCATCCGTCCTTTTGATGCTAAATCAAGGATGAATGTCTGATAGCCTCTGTGTGTGCTTCCACTGGAGACTCATCAGCAGTCTGTTAACTAACTCCCAGGTCACATCACCCCTCGATTTTGTGTGTTTGAACATCGTTGTTAAAACAATTATCCAACACTTTCGTATTATAACTCTTCTCCTTTCTTCCGAAACCGAGAATCATAACGTCTCTTCACTAAATTTTTTTCCTAGTCTCTTTACGTGACCTGAGCAACTCTGAGAACTCGGGGTTTTTTTCCTCCGGTAAGCTATACTTCTTATCACATTCTTGTCCTGTTTCTACATTTCTCATCAGTAGAAAATTGAAAAAAATAATTTTTCAATTTCAGCTTTTCTTATTTCATTCAGATTTAAGATCCATACCTCACTGCTGTAAAGTTTAGGTTGGGCTCAACAGTCTTAATACATTTATTTATTTATTTTTTTTTGGGGGGGTTTTTTTGCAGATAATTCTCTTCTATACCATACTAAGACTGTGCGACCTTCCTGTTGCCTTTGTTCAGAAATGTTTTCTTGAAAATCAGCCACATCCATCGTTCCACCATCACTATCAACATTTATTGTTCCATCTTTCAGACTCCATTTGTTCATATAACCTCGATCATTTTAACATTTAAATTCAACTTTGTTCTTTACAAAACGCTTTGAGATTATTCGACCAGTCTGCAGCTGTCACCAGCTTACACTGAATGATCTGTACACATCGACACCTTCACCCCCCCCCCCCAATACCAACCATACCACAACTTTTCCCGTGACGCCTTTTGTTTTACCCATATTTCTGAAAACGTTGGCAGTAAAAAAGAAGTCTGCTATATTTACACATTTCGAATAAAACTGCTTAAAATTTGACACTGCAAAATTTAGGGATTAAAGTTACTGGATACTAAATTTTATCAGTTTTTTTGACATGTTAAGATTATTGACTAATTATTTCTTATCTACTCTATGCATTGTAACTGGCTTAAAACTCGTTTACATTTACATTTTTGAAGTTTATTTCATTATAATTACCTTTATTATTTTGTAAAATAAAATGAAGTTTGTCTCGTGTGATTCGAAGTATCTGGTAGATGAGTAGATTATTAAAAGAATGTGTGATCATTATATTTCGAACATCATATATTGTTTCTTGGAAATAATGTACTACAAATAGTTGCCCATCATTGTAGAGGGGTAGTAGCTAATTACAGTAGAGGCACCGGCAAAGTACAAGTAAGAGAAATAATAAGAAATAAAAGAATGTCTTTATCAATGAAAGGAATTCGGGCAATCCACAGCCTTTACTGATGCTACCTATATATTACAACTATGAAAGAGGAAAATGATGATTTGTTTTCGTCACATTTCCTACTGTTTTGTGGATGAATTATTGGCAATGTTTTTGCTTTTACTGTAGTTACAATACAGAAAACATGTGTCAGTGGCATGGTTAAACTGAAGTAAAAAGAAAAATAAATGAATGCTAATACCGCCGGTAATACGAATTAAAACGGCAACAAGCTAAAGTGATCATGAAAATAGCTGGTAAGTCAGTTTCACTATACTCTGTTTTTTTCCATCTGTCCATCCGCCTGTGGGGTTTGCGCATGGTAACACTGCGTCCCGGGCTTTAAATAATATCCTATTTCGAATATTAACTGCGTATTTCGCATACAGTAAATTTTAAAACACTTTTCAGTTGCAAATGTAAACCCAGATATCCTTTTATTTACCTAAAACTTAGACATAGCGTAACTATTTAAAGCCCGGGACGCAGTGGTACCATGCGCGACCACCACAGGCGGATGGACAGATGGAAAAATAACCGAGTATAGTTCCGCAGTAATTGGCCTCATTTTCTGTTTTTCCTTCACTTCTAAATTCGTGTCCCTCTCACTAGGAGCTGACCCTCTCCTCTTATTCTACTGCGTCCCAGGTGATCCAAAGCAAGTTTACAGAAATCAACCTGAAAATTCAGCGAAGGAACAACTCGATCTCATGGAAAGTGAGCCTTTCCCTCAAAGTATTTCAATGGGATTTTACCTAGATTTTGTTATATTTCATTTATGTACGGGTTCTGTGGCCCACTTTATAATTATGTAACCTTTTTGTTTTAATCACGTAATGCCTATTTTAAGGTTTTTAGTTGTAATGACACACCCAAAGCTGGCCCTTGAATGCAAATCAATCGATGAAGATGTCTTAAATGTCTGTCGCCTGTACAAACGTACTGATATTTATTCGAGCAAAAAATTAACAAAATACTTTGGTTATATCCTCCATATAGTTTCCCTTCTATCTAGTTCCCATCTATCTGTCCCGTTCTTTTCGCCGATTCCTACCATCTTCCTATTTTACGTTCTCCCTCCCCATTCCCCTGATTTCTTTCCACTTGTCTTTTCCTTCCTCATTATTTATCCCCTTTTCTTGCCTTCCTGTTCTTTTTTTCCTGTCGTGCTTTTTCTCCATTCCTATCCTGTTTGCTTACCTTCTTAATTTATTTTCTTCTTTTAAATCCTTCCTCACTCTCTCGCCTTGTATGTCCAACCTTCCCACCTTCCTCTCGCCTTGCGTCACTCCTTATTTCCCCTCCTTTCCTCTCATCCCCTTCTGTCTCCGTCACTCTTTTACTCCCTTCCGATCCTCCTCCTCCTCTTCCGTGTCCCGAGCCACCGTCCCACTAAGAGGCTCGCAGTCGACCCATGAATAATTCCAGACAAGTCTTCGAAGCTAAGGATTACCACGGGTCCCGAATGCTCCGACGGGGACCTTGGGCTTTCCAGGACGACGACTGGGAAGCCCGGAGGCTTAAGGTGACGATCGGCGGATTCAGCTGAAAGCTGGGCTCTCTCTCTCTCTCTCTCTCTCTCTCTCTCTCTCTCTCTCTCTCTCTCTCTCTCTCTCTCAATTCTTTTACATCTCTCTCATTCTGCTCTTTCCCGGAAACATTTAGTCTGCGATTAAAGTAATCTCTGGCTGATGTGTTCGACAAAGGTGCCGGGAAGGTGAAGATTTTTCTGATGATGTTTCCGTTTGCCTTTTTCTTTTCTTTTTTTCTAATCTTTTCAATGAAAGCTTTTACAGTGAAACTTAATGTCTGTTGTTTCCATTTGATGCATATTCCGCGGTCAAACCCCACCCCCCCTCCCACCCGACTCTTTTAAAGTGCAGTACGTAAAAAAATTCATTTCCATAACTGAAAAAAGTTGGGCATTAATTTAGAATGATATTTCGGTGACCCCGTTTTTTTATACATAAATTGTCAAAGGAATGTAAAGATATTCTTCCCTT
>NC_087201.1:107246684-107256684 GCF_015104395.2 Macrobrachium nipponense
TTGCTTGCAAGAACTGGCGGTTGATGTCCCTCCGCCTAAATCCACTAATGATTCTTTCTTTGAGGGATAGAGGGGAGGGTTGCCAACGCTTCTAAATTTATGTCCCCCGATAAGGAGAGACGACGCCCTGATACCACCTCGTTCAGACGGTCTTCTCGCAGACAGTTTGGTTTCTGAGGCTGGTTTGTTTCTTATTAAAGAACAACGACAGAGAATCAATGATATGCAGAGCACAAAAAAAGGAAAAAAAAAGAAAAAAAAGTGTGGCAAAGTCATGATACACAAAATAGAGATGAGAGAACTTAATACCTATATTTTGACACGTCGGCACAATATAGTGATTAACTTAAAAATTATTACTTAACATGTACTAGCCTCACAGTAACTTAGAGCAGAGAGTTGCTACCCCTAATATGACTCACGTTATATATATATATATAGATATATATATATATATATATATATATATATATATATATACATATACATATATATATATATATATATATATATATATATATATATATATATAGTATTATATAAACATATAATATATATATATATATATATATATATAAATATATATATATGCATGTTTATATATATTTATTATATATAATATATTTAGTATATATGTAGTATATATGGGTGTGTGTGTGATTTGGTAAATAGCGGTACTATTGTGTTTCCTAAGTTAAGGATTGAGGAGAAACCTTTGAATTAAATGTGTACTTGTATGTGTGTGTATGTTTTTTTTTTATAGATTAAGTCCGAATTGATAGATAGATGTATGATAACATGTTTTGGAACCATAATCTTTCATTGAGATAGCCATCTTGAGTCATCATCAGAGCTGGTAAAGTATGAATGAATCAGTTGTTAATTCGTTTTCTCTAATGTCTTACGCCTACGTACTTACACTTCATGCATTTGACTGCATGTGTCTTGCCAAGTACTTAGCCAGATAAGTGACATAGACAAATTAGGGGAACCGTTGCCTTGAATCGCTGTGATCTTGGATCTTAAAAGAACTTTAATGGAATTGGGTACAGCGTGTTCTTTGTATCGTTTCAATTCTCCTCCCCTGTTTTATAAGTCTGTTATTTGTCGTATGATGAGATAAGTATGTTCTGTAAATTGATCACAGAACAGAGCTTAGAATGAATAAAATGGAGAAACTAGTTTAAAATGATCAGTGGGTGATGAAGTGTATAGGGCAGACGCATTACCTTTTTCCAATCACAGTTTTTTGCAATAATATTAAACACCTCAAACAAACAGAAGCTGGAAAATTGATAACCACAACTGAAAAAAAACTTTGAAAATCCTCGATGGATCCGTGTAACGGTAAGATTAGGAAGTAATTCGTCCATGAATTCACCAGAAACACAGCAGAACCTCAGATGAAAATCGCACAAAATAGATCACCGGAAGAGTGAAATTCCCCAAATACAGATACGAAAAGTGACCATTTTCGTTAATTATACGAAATGTAAAACAGATAACCTATCCGAAGGGTTTGACAACAACAGGTGACTATGACCCGAAGTGGTCATTCAGTTAAGGTGCCTAATTGAACACTAATTCCAAAAATGTTGGTGTAACACGGCCTTACGCGCACCTGATAAGCTTTTAATGGGCAGAAAGTGTCTTTGAGGAGGAATGGGAGTTTGGTTGGGAGGAACGCTAATATCGTGGGAGGGACTGGAGTGGAGGTGAAGTGAGTTGCAGTATATGTGCTGGTAGGAGACAGGGAAACGAAAACATCAGATTGATATAAAGATAAAGAGAGAAAATTAATATATTTGTATATGTAATAGTTTGTTCCTTCTACAGTAAGCACCATTCGTATTATCCTTTTTTTTCATGTCATGCCTAGGCTTCATGTGGGATTAGGTCTTTTGTGTATATGTTTATCTTTTTGGATATAGTTTTCTAAATGTACGAGTGTATATTCTTTGTTTATATTACCGTCTAAAACTGTTTCAGTTTTCCCTTTTACGTTTTAGACATGCTAGCTGTCGTTGAATAATGTTATTATATATAAGACCGAATAAAACTCATCTTTATGCTTGTCTCATCATTTCCTCTCGAAAGGAAGTTGCGTGTGGTAAACTGTATTGAAACCTGTTTTAATCAACATAGTATACCGCTTGTTTCTATTTTTATTTAATGTATGTTTATAATAACTGTCATTATTGTTATTGTTGTTGTTGTTTTGTTAAAAGGGTTTTGTTTGTATGAGGTATGTCTAATATTATTATGAAAGAGTTTCTTAAAAAATAAGTAATGGGTCTCCTGTACACTTTCGTCATCCACTGAACATTATTATTATTATTATTATTATTATTATTATTATTATTATTATTATTATTATTATTATTATTATTATTATTATTATTATTATTTTGGACCTTAAGCTAGTTTCCTCATTCCATTCAACCTAGGTAAAGCCTTATGTTTGTTAAGGCAGCTTCGATCACAAACTGGTTGGAAGTTGCGTTTGCTGAAGCCAGAGGTTCACACGAGTGATTTCATTACCTTTAAAACCTTCTTAATCATTCGAGCCGCTGAGCGTAATGGTTTGTGTCAAATTCTATTTTTATCGGTAAAAACTTGGTGACTTTCCGGCCTGTACAAAGGAAAAATTATTACCCACTCTAAATCCTCAAAGGATATTTCATAGCAGATTAAAAAAAAAATCAGGGAGCCTTATTTTGATTACAAGCGACGAAATATCACTAAGCAGTGTGCATCCACTAAGTAAAAAAGAAAGAAGAAAAAAAAGTAAGCATTATTTGAATATTGTATGATGATTTGCTATTTCCTTTGAAGGGGGAATAAATGTATTTGATTCTTCCGTCCCCGTGGAGTCGATTAATGCTACATCAGGGAGTCCATTAATCCATTAGGAATCAGTGATTACGGTTTGAAATTTTCGAACTCATGTGTTATTCGTAAGTGGAGAGATGGTTTCTAAAATATGAATAAGCTGCAGAGTCCATATTATTATAAAAAAAAAAAAAAAAGAGAAAGAAGAGATATTATTATTTGTTTATGCCTACTTTTCCATTTTACTTATGCCTATGATATGCTGAACGATATATGTTTCTTTTATTCAGCCGAAAGAAAAACTTTTATCTAATGTATAATCTTTCAGGTGAACAAAATCTTACTTTCCCCAGTTTAACGCCACTTTTTATTACCAAAAGGTTTCTTACTTGATAGATGACGGTCTTTTTTTTTTTTTCGTCTTGAATGAAAATCAAGAACTAATGTTTTGTACTCTTTTCCTGATAGTTTTAGACCGAAATAACTTGATATAATGATTTTTGGTTTTTAATAAGATGTCTTGGTCTTTTTTTGTTTTTTCGTTTTAATAAAGGAGCAGGTGATAATATTGCTACGTTTTGGAAGTATTTTACATTTAATTAAGAAGTTCTGTTTGAATGTACCAATTCCAGCATAATCCCCGCATTTGCTTTTCTTAATTTTATTAATGGTATGATATATCAAGTGTCATGTGTGTTCATTGCATAGTAATTTGGTAATATTCATTGATGCACCTTTTCAATATTAGAGTATTAGAAATTAGGTAGATCAATTTTTCACGAACCTCTTAATAAAGCTCTCTCTCTCTCTCTCTCTCTCTCTCTCTCTCTCTCTCTCTCTCTCTCGAGCAATACGGATAGTGCATGGCTGGGGCCTCTTAAATATCAGGAGCGTTGTGGAGGGGCGTGTTTCGTTTGAATGTAGAGGTCAGAGTTCATGGTTAATCAACCACCAATTGAATTTACTTTTCCCCCGAAAATGACTTTCGAACATGGAAACGATTTTATACCTGTTTTTATTCACGGTTGCCTAATCCCCCTTTCCCCATGCTCTATTGCCCTTTAATTAGGTTGTTGATAGGATTGCCTCGCCAACTCCCACCACACAGACCGCATCCAAAAAATCTCATCGCTTTTTCATATCATCGTGACATTTCCGTTTTTTTCTCTTCTCTCTCTAAAGAACACAAAAACTCACTACGTCTCTGTTGTTGTATACATGCTGGCTGCTTTTATTCAAGTGCAAAAGTTGCCTGAAATAAATGTTAGGAAATGTGCTTCCGGTTGAATAAAGAGCCATCTGAACCACGTGCATGAAACGTTGAACTTAGTCTCTCTCTCTCTCTCTCTCTCTCTCTCTCTCTCTCTCTCTCTCTCTCTCGTGCCAGATTGGTTGTCAGTATCCATATGTCACCTTCATATAGAAATCTATTAAGCGCTATGATTCATGTAGAATGATAGGATGATTTTGCTGTCCTTTTGTTCTACGATACAATTTAGGTTATGAATTACACTTTTCTTTTTGTTATAGTATATATATATATATATATATATATATATATATATATATACTGGGTGTGTGTGTTTATACGTACGCTAACCAACGTAAAAATCTAATCGTCTTTCCATTTATTGATTGATTATATAATATGTTCTTACTTTTATTGACATTAACATGTAATGGGGGTTGATGGAAATAAAGAATGCAGGATCGGTTTTTTTTTTTAATTTATTTATTTATTTATTTATTTTTTTTTAATTTTAGGTGAGGAAGGGATCGTCATAAAATCTTTTCGGGTTTGGTATCATGAATATGAAGGATATGGCTATTTTAATTGTTTTCTGATACTTTTCTTGTGACTGAATGGCTTAAAGCAGAAACAAAAATCCTTCAAAATAGACTGTTATTATTCCCAGATCGTTAAAACCGTAATTATTTTCAAATGAATGTAGTAGTCGTGTTACATTTACATGAAGTAACTAAAACATCTCACTATATTTGGTCTATTGAACTTTTTCTAATTTTTTCTTTTTTTTCTATTCCCTTGCTACTTATTACTTTCTTTGTTAAGCGTTGAAAAGTGTGCTACTAAAATCCTATTTATATCTTCGTATCTAATTTTCTTTGCATTTCTTTAATATTTAAGTAAATGGAACTGCTAAAGTGACACAAGAGCTCAGATGTTATCTCCTCAACACAGGGAAGAAGAGATAGAAGAGAAATGAACGATAAACCTTAAAAAAGACTGAATGAGAATAGTCGTTTTCTGCCAAGGAAGAGACTGTTAAATTGAATGTTTTTAATGGTTGCGGAAGAAAAATATTGGCCAAGATGGGAAGGTTAACTAAAGTTCTAGCAATTTTTAGATGTTTTTGAGGCTAATTGGACAGCGGAATTATTTTTTTTAATAATTTCCTTAGATTACTGTGTGGGATGAGTCACTCTTGAATATAACTATGGAACTATATACGTTGAGTGTCCGGTAGTGTTATCTTCGAAGCTGAAGAGATTTGATATGTTGCAAGTACAATATTGGTTCAGGATGATTTACATCGATTTCATGAAGGAAAAGTGAGTAATATACAAGTTGGCAGACACATTCATGATAACCACGTGTTTTTGTTTGTCGCACTTAGTTATTTATTTATTTATTTACTTATTTATTTATTTATGTAATAATTATTAACGGGCACGATCAAACTTGCCCATTTTGTGAAATTTACTCCGCTCAGTTACAAAGTTGGCCTCGGCATGTCTGGGTAACATCGTGTTGCGGGTTTTCTGTTGCTGAGTCTGCACTGTCAAGAGTTGTGTTGCTTAGAAATTCCATGATGCCATATTCTTGAAAACTGGAACTATCTATGTGAAGTCAAATAAAAAAAGTTATCTTTCCGTGTTTAAGAGGCCGCGTTACCCTCACCTAAGACTGGAAGTTGATTACCCAACTTTTCTGGCAGTTGATAGAGCTGATGTTCTCGGTCTCTGTGGCATAAATAGAAAGACACCTAATCAGGTCAGACATTTGAGATACTATGGCAACGATCTTCAAAGGGGAGCGGTGTTCTTACGGATTTCATGTGGCTGTCTCCCTTATAGGCACGTTTTACCTTTACTTTAGGAAAAACTAACAAGAGAAGAAAAGTAGTTGGGAGTTATATTACTTCGTGGGGTAGGGGTTTCATGCTGATAAACATTAAAACAAACTTTTCATGACTAGAGAACCGGTTTTGCACTCACTCCCACACTCACATGATAATGATCTTGGGTGGCTGGCAAACTTCCTGCCAACGTTCCCTTATACCATTTCCTTCCGTTACCCTTCCTCCTATTTCCCTCTGGGTTAGTTCTCTTCTCCCTCATCCCATTTTCTTAATATTTCAGTATTTCTGCTTTCATCGTTTTCCTTTACATCGTCTGGCCCCACTTACTCCGTCATTTCGCCATCACGTTGTTTCTTATCTTTGGTCCCAAACAGCTTTTCTTTTTTCCTTATTCCTTCGTCATTTTACTCTCTCTCTCTCTCTCTCTCTCTCACTCTCTCTCTCTCTCTCTCCATCTTACTACTCGTCTCCTGCTCACTTTTTTAAATCTTTTTATTGATGCCTTTGGGTAAACCGCGGAAAACCATTTTCCTCGGTATTATCATTTCCATTCGTCCCTTAAAAACAACTTTTCTCATCAAGAGCCCGAAGGCATTTCGGCGATATCGGGACGACGGTCTCTTCAAACTTTCTCTGTCTCCTCTTTTTGAATTTCCCCATCATATTTTTGTCCTTTTGTTTTGCTAAAGAGATTGTCCGGTTTTTATTTTCTGGAATTTTCGGTAGAGCAGAAGGGAATGCGGTTTTATATCGCTGAAGTTTTGGATAGAAGAAAGATAATGCTGTTTTATAGCCGCGAACTTTTAATTCAAGCGATTTTCGGGAATGTTTGCTAAGTTATAAAACAACCATTTTCTATTCCTTTCCTTTTTTCGCGTAGCTGTTGCGGAGAACTCTGATATCCCAAAACTTTGAATGCCAAGCATTGCAACTATGCAATAATAGAGTTCATATTTGCAATTATTAGGTCAAATGATAGCGTTAGTACTAATTACCTTAGTTATAAAACGTTCAATTAATGTGGTGGGTACAAAGATACAGAGAAAGAGAGACCTTTGTGTTTCCGAGTTTCTTTCTTATGAAAAGGAGAGACCTGCTAGAGATCGCGCAGACACGTGGCCAGTTTAATCTAACATTAACATCACTCATTAATTCCAGAGACAGAGGCAGGTAATTAGTAGATTATATACGAAAGCCAGGAATCATTCAGGTTACGCAGAGGATTGTTGGCGATGTAGCAAGATAAGAAAGTGATCTATGTCATTTAATTTTTGTTTAGAAAGCCCAAGGTTTACTGTGGACACGATTCCAGGGTTCTTTTATTCTTCAAGAACATTTGGTTTCCATTGTGGGTAAACTGGTAAATTTCAGGCGAAATTAAAACGCAACCTATATTTTCCATTGGCATTTTGCCGTAAATTTAATGACTTTTGTAGCAGTTTTTATAATTGGGTTTACCCCATTCTTCCCTTTCGTCGTATTTTCTGTTTTCGTCTTTTACTGTTGACTCGTGTCAGAATCTCATTAGTCATGCAACTGGTATTAATCTTTCCCTCTCAAGTCTCTCCCTCAATCATGATGTTGTGGTCTTTCTTTCTTCATTTTTCGCCATGTACTTGACTAATGAGCTCTTACATAAAAATATACTGATGACATGTACACGTACATTTACGCGATTATCCAGTTAGCGAATAAATTTTTCGTCTCTCAGATTAAATGGCAAAGCCAGCTGGAAAAGGCTGTAACCAGCTTACCAGATATTGAATGTAATACATAGGGCCTGATGTTAGTTAGCTACCTTAGTTTGTCACACCCTTCACAGTGCAAAAGGAGATACTTACTGTAATGTACTAAAATTTATGCAAACACATCTCTCCACAAAGACGTCATTGGAGTAATTTTGATAGACGCTGAAAATGAAGCGTTCTACTTGTTAGGAATAGCAAATCCAAGAAAGTATGACCGGTAGTATTTCTTAGCTCAGCGCAATATGGAATAATTGGCATATGTATTAGTGAACTAAACCCATATTTTCCTTCGCATTCTGACCACCCAATGGTCTGGGTCGAACTGCAGCACCTGAGATCGAGAGCAGGTGTTCCAACTGAGATTTTTCTCTTTTATTGTTTTTCTGCTTAAAGTATCTCGTTCTGAGCACTGAGAGCTTATCCGAACAACTATGGAAAGCAGTAATTTAAGAGTTGTGTTATATGTATATTTATACAAATTATGTACTATATTACTTATATATATATATATGTATATCTATATATATATATATTATATACATATATATATATTATATATATATATATAAAATATATATATGTATAATGTATAAATTTATATATATATATATATATATATATATATATATAGAAATATGGCTTACTCAGGTGCATAGAATGGGCATTAATAAGCTGAAAAAAAATGTATAATACAAAAGGGTCGGGAGGAGTGAAGGCCAAGCGAGGGTTGGAGAGACGGGGCTAAAGAAGTCTTCAATGATGGACTTTAATATTCAGAATATGTATATATATATATATATATATATATATATATATATATATATTTATATATATCTGTGTAAATATATGCGTATGTATCTATATATATTGTGTATTCCCTGCTCATAGGCGACATTCTTAGTTTTCACGGTGGCAGGTTATATTTAGTATGATTGTTGAGTATGACTGCCGTGACATTCAGTACATGGCAAAGGAGATGGGACATTTATGTAACACGAGAATACGACATTCCTCTCTAAATGTATAACATTTGGGAAACCCCGCAACTAACAGCATGATGTGTACAAGACAGCTTTTAGTGTGGTGCAGATGTATGTTCCTTCAAGGAAATAGCATCTGTGGCACATGAGAGGTTAATAAAAGAAAATACTGATACTGATAGGAAGAGAACCATTATTATTATCAATGATAGCGTCATGTTATCAGTATTATGGGAAGTCGCACTAGACCCTATATACAGAATCAGTAGCGTGTTGTCTTAGAGCACAGTAGTCGTGACGTTATTCCTGTTATTTCTGTTCTCCCATTATGGGTCCTAATGCCTTCAACGAGCCACCAAGGAATGACAGATCTCTCCGGCTGCCGAGCGCACCTTTTCATTTCGAGTTTCCGCCGAATGTAAGTTTGGAAACCACTTGGGAGATTTCATTTGGCCCCCTCCCCTCCCCTCCCCTCCCCTCCCCTCCCTCCTCGCCATATCCTCCTTTCCCCACTTTTTTCGTGTCCTTTGTGAGGCGGGGGAAAAATATAGATTAGATCATTGTGGGTAGGGAAAAAATGGCACCCTAGGGAATATGCTCTCCCTGGCGGATAGGGAAAGATTTGTTAGTGTCAGTGATGGGGTTGTTTCTACGGCGGCCGTTTTTTCTTTGTTTGTCTCTTGGATTGTTTGTTGCAGTTTGTTAGTTTCGTTTGATGTACAGTGTTCATTTTTTTTTGAGGGGGTGGCAGTTTTTTTACGTTCCATCTTTTGTTTCCGAGGAGTCGACCAATAATCAGAACTTGTCTGTCTTCTGTTTCCTCCGTTATACAGTTTATTTTTTGGTCCAGGTTTCTTATTGCTACTTTCCTGCCGCTCTTATATTCGTCTTTTACAACTGCCACAGCTTTCTCTTTTTTTAATTATTTCTTCTTCTAATCTTGGCTCAGTTTTTTTTCTTCTTCTTCTCTGGGTTTCATTGAGAAGACTTTGGCGGTTGTTTTCTTTGAATTAGGTGCTGTCCCATTCTTCAACCCTTTCTTTATGGCTTGCCTTGTCAGCGCCAAGGCTTAATTGGGGAATTGAAATGTTCTTTTGTTATCGCAGCCAATTATGTCGTGCTGTTTATTGTTGGGAGAATTCTAAAGATTGTCATTGAAAGGTAATTAATTAACTCCTTAGTTACCCAGAGCGATACGTATACTCTCTGGAGCAATTTTGTTTTTGGAGACAGACGTCGGAGACGGGGGACGAGAATGTGGACACTCTTGGAATAAACAGGCATGTGTGTGTGTGTGGTGGTGAGATGGTTTTTATGGAGAGGCAGACAAATACGTAGG